>NC_091554.1:22876831-22889331 GCF_042767895.1 Penaeus vannamei
CCGACACGAATTTGTGCGAAGACTGACCGTGAATTTCGTGGCAGATACCGTTCTTTATGTTCTGTGTGAAATGTGTTTTTAAATGTTCTGTAAAGTCGCAGTTTAGGTTTAAACGTTCTGTAAAGTAGCAGTTTAGGTTTTGTACTGAGATTTAACAGGAACTCATTTTCATATACTGACAACAGTTGCTTTTGTGAAACGTCTAGACTGTCTATCTTACGTTTTTCATAGAAGTTTATACTATTAAGCTGATCGAAAATGTGACGTAAGTCAGCGCCCCAGCTTAGTTTCCTGTCGTATTCAACCTCAAATATTTTACGAGGGAGCCTGTCGGAACTTAGTTGAGTGAGATGGTCCCACAGGCGCATCATTTCTACCTTTCGTCGGATCTCCGGTGGCGTGAAACCCATTTCTAAGTGAAGAGCCGCCTGGGGGCAGTGTTTATGAACTCCCAGGTAAAATCTGAGCGCTCAGTTGTGTACTTCCTCTATATTTGGGCATGAGCCCTAACCCCAGACTCCCGCTCCGCAATCAGATACTTTGGTGATGCAAAGATCGTAACATTTTCTGAACGTTTTGAACCCCATGCCGTTGTCAGTGTAAAATTTTGCAAGGAGTGATCCTAGAGCAATTCAAAATCAAATTTCGTCTTGTTGGTGGCCCATATCGGTACCCATTCACTCTGAAGCGACATGTAGTGTTATGATAGTAGGATTTGATGCCCCAATATAATTTCCCAACGCTCATCAAGCTGACAAAAAGGCGGTGCCTATCTACCCTGTCAAAAGCCTTCTGGAAATCAATAAAGCAACAAAATGAATTTCTTCCCTTCTTTAAGTTGTTTTTCAAGACGGTTGTCAGGGTAGAAATGTGCTCTATGGTGCTACGTCCTTTTCTGAAACCATTTTGTTCTTCAATAAGAATATCATTGATTTCAAGATACGTTTTCAGTCTGCTATTTAAGACAGCTGAATAAAGCTTCCCGGCGCAGGAGAGCAGTAATTCAGTGGTACTCTTTGATCTCTGTCTGTCCCTTCCCAAAAGTTGACGGACAAATGCCTTTTTCAAATATTTATTTTGGGAGTGGGTTTATATCGCTATTCACTGCTTTTCTATATTTAGAAATCCTTATTACTTGTTATTATTGTTAACTTCTTCGAAATCTATCTTTCCAACTTTCTCAATCGAGTGTAAGTGGTGATTTGTTTCTAATTCGACAAGCGCTGTCTTAATGTTATTGTGAAATTCGCAGTCAAAATAGTCAGTATTAAGACAAGCACTGTCTTAACATTATTGTGAAACTCGCAGTCATAATAGTCAGTATTAAGACAAGCCCTGTCTTAATATCATTGTGAAATTCGCAGTCAAAATAGTCAGTTGCATTTATAGTAGGAGTATAGAAATATAGTTTTTCAAAATCACTTTTCCATTTCCAGTCTCATTATACAGTTCCACTGGAATATTACAATGGATTTTAGGTTTCAATTTATTTATTTATTCCCAAAACTGATTTGGATTAGCACTATTTAAATTATCTAGATTGACTAGCCATTTTCTAAAATAACGTCGCTTTCTGAAACCTTTTATGAAATAATGAGTGCCTGCTTATAAAGTTATTCGTATGATTTACTATTTCCCAACGGTAGCAGTCTTCACGTTTCGCTTTCACAAAAGACCTCATTTTTTCTCGCCAGTTTCCGTAAGTCTTCCAGGGCTTCGTTTTTCTCCGGCATATCTCATTTTCTTTCAGGGGCAACTGAACAGGTTTCATAAATTTGTCCATAAAGTTACCATACGTTTTCAAACAGTTTCATAATTATTGTGTAAGGTGGTCCTGGATGCTGCATCACATCCTCTGTGCTCTCCCGCTCTGACTGCCGTGTTGGAGGATTGTCTCGCATGTCTCACCTCGGTTTTGGGCTGTTTTTTCTCGTTTTTATTGACTTTTATTGTTTTATTTTAGTTCCCCCTTTTTATTGTATGTTTTCTCTCAACATTTTTATTTATGATTTGACAACGAAACATTTTAATTACCCTTTTATCATCAGCTTTTATTCATTTTAGTTTTTTTTTAACATTCAGTAAAAATTTTAGGTCTCGTTTTTACTTAGTTTTCATTTTAAGTTGTAGGGGAAGCATTTTTACGTACAGTGTTTATTTGTTCTTTTTAGCTATCGCTTTTCTTTTTCTTATGATTTCTATTTTATACATTTAGTTTTATTTTTGTTCGTTTTTATACACAGTTTTAGCTTATTTATTACGAGAATATAATTTGTGTAAATGTTTGGCCTCTGACGTCACCGGGGCATTGGAAAAGGAAGAATAAACAGTACGAGTCGAGACGTCAGCGTGTGTGTTTCGCTATCCTCCGAAGCTTTAAACCGGCAGTGTCTCCATATTTATAAAACTGAGCACAGAGACGATCACGGAAGATAATAAGTTAAGTACTGAGATCCTAATATTCTTGCATAGGAGCTGGACGTGATCTTAAGAATATTTTTATTGAATAATTAGAACATCCTTTTATTTATTTATTTATTTTTAAATGTTTTTTTTTTCTCTTTGTTTTATTTGTAATTTTTAACTTTTCAAAGTAGGAAGTCTGAGTGATCTTTTAGTTTTAGTTTTCCTGTTTCGGTGTCACCAGACTCGGGTTTTATACTGTCGTTTTTTTTTTTCTCTTTTAGGTTTTAAATAAAGCCTTCAGTTCTGACGCCAGACTTGCTGGTTTTGTCTTTGTTTTATGGTCAGGCCTTCAGCCAGGCTCTCCACTCTGGAAGTCTTTTCTTTTAGTTTTTGCATACGACAGTTAGTAATTTTAGGTGCCTTTAGCACCTAAATTTAAATTTTCTTAGATTACTTTTTAGTATGTATTTTATCATATGGTTAGGCTGAACGTCAGAGAGTGGTATTCACATTGGAACACCCCTATTCATGATTCAGTCTCCCCCCACGCTACCACTTAAGGGGATTGAATTGACAGGGGTTAACCAGGTCTATTTGCGCCTGTATCCCCCGCCAGCATCAAGGGAGGGCAGAATTCTAAGAGTTCCTTGGTGAACTGGGACGGGACCTCTCGGTTAGACGGATCACACTACAATTGTCTATTTGACCTTGGCTAAATTCTAAGTATTCAGCATCTCTTATGAGATCTGTTACCTTATTAATAAATGAATCGTCTTGCAAGAGCTCAACAGGTACCTCTCTGCATCGATATTTCCTGGTAGTTTTGTAGTGAGCTGCCGCTCTTACTGCCTCTTCAGACGACCCACACCCGTTCAGCATCACCGGACCCCCCCCCCCTAAAACGCCCCCGAGAGATAAAACGAAATTTGGACCGGAGCGTGAGGATCCCGATGGAGGCACCGACGGAGGCGCTGCAGAAGGGTGTACGTGCCGGAGGCGCTGCAGGAGGACGATGGCGACGCCCTGGGTAATTTTTACATTTCCAAATTACGAGTAGAGATGGCCAATTGATGCGAGGTGACGACGCCCTGATGTCTCGTTCGGGGCCTGCGAAGGATGATGTCGGGAGGTCGCCCTCGTAAAATACGTACTTGGCAAGATGGCGCCCAAGATGTCGACGGACAAGGATGAGGGAAAATTGTCAACGGGTATTTGGCGCCAAATATATGATAAAACAATATATGTTCCTCTCTTTTTATGTTCATGATGTTTTATGTGTATTTTTCTGAAATGAACCTTTTATTTTTCATTTAACACGGCAATCTTTTAGTAAATTCGCATTTTTAAGTATTCATTCGATGAGGCATATGACTCTTAACAATGAAATGAGTCTTGATGCGCGAACATCTCCTGGCGCACGACCTTGTTCGCATAAATAAGGTGGGGTCAACCACCTGAGTTCTTGAGAATTGAATACTAAATGAATAAGAATCATGAATTTAAGTGATCTAGGAAATGTTAACGGACTTATTTCAATGGCTTGACTTAAAAGATAACTTTTAAATAAATAGCTTCCATTGATGAATTGATATAATTGATAAAGCGTAACGTAATTTTCTAATCTATTGAATTTATTTTAACTTTGTTTTAATTAGTCATGAATTTCATTTACTTTGATGATTTTAACTTTACGTTTTATCAGTTACATGCATTTTGAGTTTATTATCTATTTTGTCTTTGATATATGCTTTGGACGAAACTTTTGTAAATGAAATACGCTACCAGTATCGACATCACACCACGAGACAATGATAATTACTCTGTGCCGAAACAGGAGGCCGGAGGCTTAGGTCTCATTGGCTCCTACGGCCCCGCAAACTGGTGGAAAGGCCATGATAACCCCTACAGTTTCTCTGTTTAAAGGGAAATCATTTGAAGTGACATTATTATTAATCTTACTATCTGACGAATTATGAAAGTCAGAGATGTCAACTTTTGCAGACACGACTGCATGTCCACCTAAATGGCCAGTTGACGGCACGGATCCTACCAAATCCGCTTCCTCCAGGAAATCGATAAAAGGGGTAACATAACATTCTTTAAAATATTCAATGCCTGTGCAATTGCGAGTGCAGTAGTCTACGACTGAGGTCCCTCCCTTGTTAGCAACAGTTACATTGGTCCAGTCGTCTAGATGTGAACTTACCATGCCGTTGACAACACATTCACCTGCATTGCTCAGGTATGATATAAAATGTTTCCCATGCACGTTAGTCACCTTGTCGATGACTTTCCTCTCCCCTATCTGCGCGGAGCCACTGGCTGTGTTGTCAAACCTAATCTCTGCATCGCCGTAGACGATGAAGAGATTAGGTTCACAAGTGTAAACGGTGCTGAGCAAATTACTGAAAAATTCATCTGGATTCTTGCCGTAGGGGAAGTTTGCCGGTGGTAGATAAACAGCTCGAAGTAGAATTTGAGATTTTGAAGATTTGTGTTCAGAAAGTAAAGCCTTCGTTCTGTTTATCTTTTTAAAATGTCAACACTAATCATAAAACCAATTGATAATAGAATGGCAATACCGCCTGATCCAATTTTTACACGGTCTGATGTTGGATTTCTATTGTTTCTAAAGAATGTATCCTGCAACATTTATAACCTGATCTTTTTTTAATTTAGTTTCCATGATAACGAAGATGCCTGACTTGTAATAGCGTGCTAGTTTTAAGTTTACCTCTAAATTGTGTCCATGCCATCCACATGGATTAAAACAAGAGACAGATATTTCCGCGCCTGGGCATTCAAAGTCCTATTCAGCAGTCTGTCCTCGCCCTCGCTCGCCTCCTCTGCGTCTGCGTCCACGATGCTGCTCCCGGGGTGGATCTCATCCTCAGGATGGATTTTCTCCAGGCGAGCTGCCATCTCCTCCAGAACAGCGACACGGTCAAGGAGAGGGCCTATGATCTTATTGACGTCAATCATCGATATCATGAAATCGAGAACTTCATTCATTGCTTTGCTATCAAGTTGTCCAGCTTCATTGCTAGCTTTCATCTCCTTTAGCCGTGTGAAGATACCATCGTGGGGTTGGCTGTTCGCTACGCTCGGGCTAGGGGAGGGGGGGGTTTGGCTGCGGAGGGTTGTCCTCTCTCGTTTCCGCCAGATTTGCTCTTCCCCTGTTTCTGCATAATCTACAGACAGCGCCTTCTACTCCGCTCTTTTTAATATTCTGCAGTGAGAGCAGATGCCTCCTGCCATTGGTATATTCTTGAATTTCGTTATAGAATATGTATAATTTGAGTGGCAGATGGTTAGTGATGAATTTGTTTAGTGTGGTTTTGCTTCTTAATCCTGCCAGCTGTTTGTTTTGAACTTATCTACGTCATTAGTTTGTGGTGTAGTAGTTACATCACGTTCTTACTGCGCATGCGCAAACGAATATTTTTTTTCGAGGGGGTGGGGTTTAGGGTAAAGCCCAATCTTTTTCAACGGAGTCCATACACTATTTTATTGCTGATAGTAGCTGTATAATCAGCGAGTCTTACTTTGGCATTTAGGAGCTTTCTGCATATCAAGTCAAAGTCAAAGTCAAAACACTTTATTCCATTAATTACAATGATTATTATTTACATGAATACATTCATATGTACAATTGATTATTTAATAGGTATTCTTTTAATATCGTTTTGCAAGTACAAAAGCTATAAATGACTCTTATATTAACTGGTAACATGTTCCATAACTTGGGTCCATGTATTTCATTTGTCGTGCCCCTGTATCAGTACTTGATCTCTTAACATTTAGAGAATTTACTTGGCGTGTCACGACACCTGATGTGGTCCCTACAGTTTGCAAGGGCATTAACCATTGCGGATAATTCCCAGGAATGAGCTTGTAGATGAATACACATGTGTCATAACTGCATTTAGGTTGGACTTTTAACCATTTTAATTTTTGGATATGCAGGCTGATGTGATCAAGTTTACTGATATTACCTAATGCAACTCTTGCAGCAAAGTTTTGTCATTTTTTTCCTTTTTACATTAGGGTTTTGTTAGTCGAACCCCAAATATTTGAACAATAGTTAATAATGCTTAGAACTAGAGTTTGCACAACCATGATTCTAGTTTCAGTAGCGTTTTGATTTTTTATGTGATTAAGATATACAAGGGTGCCCACTACTTTCCTGTGTATCTAGTTAACGTGTTGTTCGAATGTCATGAATCTGTCTAAGTTTACTCCCAGAACACTGAAGTGTTCGGCCTGATAGAGCAGCCTTCAAATTCTATGGTCATGTCATTGGGAATTTTAGCTACATTCTGCCGGCTACCTATGAATATACTTTGAGTTTTATGTGGATTTAGTTTAAGGCCATTAGTGCCAAAATATAATTTTGCTTGTGTAAAGGTAATTTTGAGTGTTATTAATGTATTCAAGTTGTTTACAGAGTCACTATGAAGAAACTGTGAATCATCGGCGTACTGCATTAGAAGGCAGTTACGAGCAATTGTTGATAAATCATTTATGAAAATTGTAAATAGGATCAGACCTAAAATGGATCCTTGCGGAACACCAAAAGGTACTTGTTGTTTTGATGACATACAATCATTGATTCTTACCGACTGGGTCCTTGTATCAAAATAACTTTTAAACTAAAAGGTATCAATTTTATGAATTACTAAATTGTTAAGGAGAACTTCATGGTTGACACAATCAAAAGCCTTAGAAAGGTCGCATAATGTGAGCAAATTTACTTGATTATTGTCCATGTTATAAATCTCATCAGTAATTTGTAGTAAAGCTGTTTCAGTAAATAACTTATTTCTGAAACAATGTTGCATTTTAGATAAGTTATTGGCCTCCAGGAAACTCGTTAATTGATTTGCTACATTTTTTCAAGAACTTTAGATAATATAGGGAGTATAGTAATAAGGTGATAATTATTCACATCGTCTATATCCCCGACTTGAAAATTGGTGTTACTATACCATGTCTCCAAAGCGACGGAAAGACACTAGTGACCAGAGAGGTGTTTTTAATGACCGTCAAATAGTGTGCAATCTTTGATAAAGCGCATTTGTTTTGCGAAGGTGTTTTATTACTAAGATTATTGTTTCTACGTCCACTGGTTGTGGTCTGAAAAAATTAGTTGTAAACCTTGCCTGATCTGTGTTTCGTTGTAATGTAGAAGCAGTTGTTTGTTCGGAAGTTAGTTTTCCAATTTTTAAAAAGAAGTAATTAAATGTTCTGTGCTTTGTGTAGGATTTGCACAATCACTAATGAGGTATTTGTTGTGAGGCACTAGTGTTTTAACAATTCTCCATGTCTCATCAGAGTTGTTCTTATATTCGGTAAATTTATTTCTGATTTTTTTTTTTTTTTTTTTTTTTTTTTTTTTTTCAGATTGAATTTACAATTTGACATTTTTCTTTTTTACTTTATAAACTACTAGAAAGGCAGCTTCACGTTTGTTACTTTTAAGAGCTTGGTGGGCATTATTTCTATTGCAAATGGCTCTCTTGATGTCATTTATCCATGGAGCAGGGGGACGTCTGACGATTTGTGTTATGTAGGGAGCCATAGGCATCGACGCTGCTTTTAAAGGGATTATGTGAAGTATCAACTGAGAATTTTAAAAGGGGAGAATTAGCTAGCACATCATCTCTCTAATATTATTAGAGTAAAAGTAGAAATCTGAAAGTAATTCCCCAAAATTTATTTATTTCGATTTTCTGAAGTCAAGTTATATTTTCCCACGAAAATCCGGAACCCGGATGTGTGACGTCAATTCCAGAACACGATCACAGCATTCTCTGCATTCAATGTACATGGTGGACTCACTACAAGACTACAGCGGCAGTGAAGTTTCATCGGATCATTCCGACGATGACATTGGTATAAGTTCTTCAGAGGGTGCCTACGTCTTCGAAGAGTTGGAAGAAGAGGAATATCAAGGGTTGATGGTTGTTGGACCGTACATGCACGAGCCCGACGCTGTGGATGTCATGGAAGTTGTGCCAAACCAGCCAGACATGGAGTGGCGTCGAGACCCGAAGAGATTGAATGTATGGTAATTTTCTAAATTATTTTTTATAGTCGAACGTGTGATCCCGCTTCTGTATGATACAAAATTTCTGCAGGCTGAGCTATCTCTTGTCTGCACCCGTGGTGCAGGCCTACATCGATTCGCAAGTGGAGGGGCATCGGTATTTGTGTTTTGGGGTGTACCTACCCTACCTCTATGTAGTAATACATGCATACTTGCAATGCACTCGTCACACTGTGTCGTACCCACACAATGAATGTTTGTTACGCCGCCAAGCAAAAGCGCTCTTTCAGAGTTTGTTTTGCACTGTTGTGATCATGACATATAAATTGGAAATGGCCTACTGTTATGCAAATCCCATGTAAGCCATTCTGTTTGCAAAGCAATCCGGCTCGAAGTGTTTCAGGCTAAGTACGCTGGTTGGCACAGGCTGAAAGTTGCTCCGCTTGGCATGCACTAAACGTGTCCACTTCCTTGCTCTGTCGTGGTCTTTTGGCCATTCAGATAGCTGGTGGCATGAATGGGAACAATGAATTGCTACACAACGTTGCGGCATCCTTTGTTACAAACTTTAATAGCTTGAAACTGGGACAATTCCGTGATATCCTTGATATATTTCACTAGGTAATTCACCAATTGCCATAGCGACGAAAATCGTTAAAGGTCCCCTAAAACAATTTTCATCTTTAAAAAAATGAACAAAAGAGAAAGTAACTGTGTATCACACTATTCAACAAGATTCTTCCTTTTTTTTTTTTTTTGCAGATTGAATTTACAATTTGACATTTTTCTTTTTTACTTTATAAACTACTAGAAAGGCAGCTTCACGTTTGTTACTTTTAAGAGCTTGGTGGGCATTATTTCTATTGCAAATGGCTCTCTTGATGTCATTTATCCATGGAGCAGGGGGATGTCTGACGATTTGTGTTATGTAGGGAGCCATAGGCATCGATGCTGCTTTTAAAGGGATTATGTGAAGTATCAACTGAGAATTTTAAAAGGGGAGAATTAGCTAGCACATCATCTCTCTAATATTATTAGAGTAAAAGTAGAAATCTGAAAGTAATTCCCCAAAATTTATTTATTTCGATTTTCTGAAGTCAAGTTATATTTTCCCGCGAAAATCCGGAACCCGGATGTGTGACGTCAATTCCAGAACACGATCACAGCATTCTCTGCATTCAATGTACATGGTGGACTCACTACAAGACTACAGCGGCAGTGAAGTTTCATCGGATCATTCCGACGATGACATTGGTATAAGTTCTTCAGAGGGTGCCTACATCTTCGAAGAGTTGGAAGAAGAGGAATATCAAGGGTTGATGGTTGTTGGACCGTACATGCACGAGCCCGACGCTGTGGATGTCATGGAAGTTGTGCCAAACCAGCCAGACATGGAGTGGCGTCGAGACCCGAAGAGATTGAATGTATGGTAATTTTCTAAATTATTTTTTATAGTCGAACGTGTGATCCCGCTTCTGTATGATACAAAATTTCTGCAGGCTGAGCTATCTCTTGTCTGCACCCGTGGTGCAGGCCTACATCGATTCGCAAGTGGAGGGGCATCGGTATTTGTGTTTTGGGGTGTACCTACCCTACCTCTATGTAGTAATACATGCATACTTGCAATGCACTCGTCACACTGTGTCGTACCCACACAATGAATGTTTGTTACGCCGCCAAGCAAAAGCGCTCTTTCAGAGTTTGTTTTGCACTGTTGTGATCATGACATATAAATTGGAAATGGCCTACTGTTATGCAAATCCCATGTAAGCCATTCTGTTTGCAAAGCAATCCGGCTCGAAGTGTTTCAGGCTAAGTACGCTGGTTGGCACAGGCTGAAAGTTGCTCCGCTTGGCATGCACTAAACGTGTCCACTTCCTTGCTCTGTCGTGGTCTTTTGGCCATTCAGATAGCTGGTGGCATGAATGGGAACAATGAATTGCTACACAACGTTGCGGCATCCTTTGTTACAAACTTTAATAGCTTGAAACTGGGACAATTCCGTGATATCCTTGATATATTTCACTAGGTAATTCACCAATTGCCATAGCGACGAAAATCGTTAAAGGTCCCCTAAAACAATTTTCATCTTTAAAAAAATGAACAAAAGAGAAAGTAACTGTGTATCACACTATTCAACAAGATTCTTCCTTTTTTTTTTTTTGCAGATTGAATTTACAATTTGACATTTTTCTTTTTTACTTTATAAACTACTAGAAAGGCAGCTTCACGTTTGTTACTTTTAAGAGCTTGGTGGGCATTATTTCTATTGCAAATGGCTCTCTTGATGTCATTTATCCATGGAGCAGGGGGATGTCTGACGATTTGTGTTATGTAGGGAGCCATAGGCATCGATGCTGCTTTTAAAGGGATTATGTGAAGTATCAACTGAGAATTTTAAAAGGGGAGAATTAGCTAGCACATCATCTCTCTAATATAATTAGAGTAAAAGTAGAAATCTGAAAGTAATTCCCCAAAATTTATTTATTTCGATTTTCTGAAGTCAAGTTATATTTTCCCGCGAAAATCCGGAACCCGGATGTGTGACGTCAATTCCAGAACACGATCACAGCATTCTCTGCATTCAATGTACATGGTGGACTCACTACAAGACTACAGCGGCAGTGAAGTTTCATCGGATCATTCCGACGATGACATTGGTATAAGTTCTTCAGAGGGTGCCTACGTCTTCGAAGAGTTGGAAGAAGAGGAATATCAAGGGTTGATGGTTGTTGGACCGTACATGCACGAGCCCGACGCTGTGGATGTCATGGAAGTTGTGCCAAACCAGCCAGACATGGAGTGGCGTCGAGACCCGAAGAGATTGAATGTATGGTAATTTTCTAAATTATTTTTTATAGTCGAACGTGTGATCCCGCTTCTGTATGATACAAAATTTCTGCAGGCTGAGCTATCTCTTGTCTGCACCCGTGGTGCAGGCCTACATCGATTCGCAAGTGGAGGGGCATCGGTATTTGTGTTTTGGGGTGTACCTACCCTACCTCTATGTAGTAATACATGCATACTTGCAATGCACTCGTCACACTGTGTCGTACCCACACAATGAATGTTTGTTACGCCGCCAAGCAAAAGCGCTCTTTCAGAGTTTGTTTTGCACTGTTGTGATCATGACATATAAATTGGAAATGGCCTACTGTTATGCAAATCCCATGTAAGCCATTCTGTTTGCAAAGCAATCCGGCTCGAAGTGTTTCAGGCTAAGTACGCTGGTTGGCACAGGCTGAAAGTTGCTCCGCTTGGCATGCACTAAACGTGTCCACTTCCTTGCTCTGTCGTGGTCTTTTGGCCATTCAGATAGCTGGTGGCATGAATGGGAACAATGAATTGCTACACAACGTTGCGGCATCCTTTGTTACAAACTTTAATAGCTTGAAACTGGGACAATTCCGTGATATCCTTGATATATTTCACTAGGTAATTCACCAATTGCCATAGCGACGAAAATCGTTAAAGGTCCCCTAAAACAATTTTCATCTTTAAAAAAATGAACAAAAGAGAAAGTAACTGTGTGTATCACACTATTCAACAAGATTCTTCCTGGTCCAGGGAATGACGTCTCAACCGAGGATTGCCGAAGACCGCTGAGTTTTACATCTTTTTTAAGGCCGTTGCTATGGGATTTTGGGGGATACCAGAGGGTCTCTTCGAATTTTTTTTGCATGAATAGGCTAAGCATACATTATTGAACAATATTCAAGGGAAAAACGATGCGATAATTACTTCACATATGCCCTTTAATAACTTCCGTGAGAATAGTTACTTGTTTGTTTACATTATCTATCGATGGAATATTTAATAGATTAATTTCTTTAGACAAGATAAACTTGCAGAAAGACTGAGAGTCATAGTGTTTGAAATCGCGAAAAAATTTTATTACTGGTGGTCGCTTCGTTTTCTTTATATTTAACGTCATTGTGATAAGTTCATGATCAGCAACATGGCACGGGATGACATCAGAATGGAGAATGAGATCTGGTCTGTTAGTTGTTATTAAATCTAATAGAGAAGAGATGGTTTCTGTAAT
>NC_091554.1:22964331-22969331 GCF_042767895.1 Penaeus vannamei
TGTGTAAGCGGGCCGAACAGGCGTGTGAGGGTACGTCGGTTAGCTTCGTACTGGTCACGTGATCTTGCAGGATTCAGAGTTCAAAGTCTTGGGTTTGGATTTTTGCATTGTTGCATGTTGCTGTGTTAACTTCGTATGTCTGGATAATTCTTTTGGTGGCGGTATTAGTACACGTTTCTCGCATTTCGTTGTTTCGTATTATCTCGGTATATAACTATACTAGTATTTAACTTCATTCGATAAAAATTTGTCTTGTTGATACTTAGATTGTTGGCTCGACATTTATCATGGGTAGAATAACTCGCAATGGGAATTATAAGTCATTAGACATGAGTGATGGTAAATGCGAAGAAGTGATGAATAAGTGTAAAGAACGAGAAAAAGTTAAGTGATTTACAAAAGGAGAACGAAAACTCAGTGTTTGTTTAGAAATTGCGAACGCGCATAAAGAATTCTCTTGAAAAATGTAAGTGACATTTTCATTTCTAGTTTGATGACCTCCATACTGATTCCAAGAAGCATAGTCAAGAATAAAGATGGGAAAGTTGATATATGTATAGTTAATGACTCTGCTCATGCTCTGAAATTGCGTACGGGCACACGCTTGGCTGAAGTCGGGCCAGTTTCAGAACTTTCCGTTTCGACCATTTCTGCTTCAGACCCCACAGATTTTTCCATTGAAGGAAAACTTAAACATTTGCCTCCTAAATCACGTAAGAACTTGAAAGATATCTTGCTTAAATATAAGAGTTTGTTTTCTGGTGAAAAGTTAACAATTGGAACAATTCCAGGTCCAATTCACAGAATCGTCACAGCAGATAGTACGCCAATCTGCACCAGGCAGTGGAGATTGCCACACTCTGCAAAGGAGGTAATAAAGAAGACCAGCCAAGAAATGCTGGATGTCCAAGTCATAGAGCCATCATGTTCTCCTTGGTCCTCGCTAGTCGTTCTAGTAGGGAAACGAGACGGTAATTTCCGTTTTTGTGTAGATTATCGTAATCTGAATGCTAAAACTGTAAGTGCTTCGTATCCATTACCAAGAATTGATGAAATTCTGGATGATCTCCGTGACAATACTTATTTTAGTATTCTAGATGCAAGAGCTGTTTACTGGAGTATAACAGTTGCTCCAGAAGACCGTGAGAAAACGGCCTTTTCAGATGGGTCCAGATTATGGCAGTTCAGACGAATGCCATTTGGCTTGAAGACTGCCCCTGCTACCTTCCAAAGAATTATAAATATAGTCGTCTCCTGTGCTAGGAAAACATACTCTAGCATATTTAAATGATGTGATAATTTTCTCTAAAACTAAACGAAACTTGCATTAATGAACAAAGCACGCCTAAAATTGAACTTGGATAAGTGCAGCTTTGCAGTTAAAGATTTGAAGTTTCTGAGGTTCAAAATCTCTATTAAATGGTATATCTCCTGACCAAGATAAGGTTCGGTCTATTAATGAACTTCCTCCACCCACAGACATAACTGGAGTTCGTAGATTTTTGGGATGCGTTGGCTTCTTTCGGCGCCACATTCCAAACTTTGCTACCATTGCAGCTCCATTAAGCTCTCTCACCAGATAAGGCCAGCCATTTAAATGGAATGCAAAACATGATGCATCTTTTCGTCAGCTTCAACATCTCTTAACCACTGCTGATGCCTTTGTGGAACATTATTTCACACTATTTGGAGTTCCTAGAATGTTAACTAGAGACAGTGGTTCAGAATTCAAGGACAAATTATTTTCTGAAGTCTGTGACATTTTAAGCATTAAAATGCATTATACAACGCATTTTTATCCTCAGGCAAACGGCTAGGTCGAAAGAAGCAATAGATACGTAAAAGATGCCATAGCTACTCTCTGTGATGATGCCCCCTTGTCATGGGATGAATACCCCAAGTGCGGTATGTTCTTAACACAGCTTTTCACAGAGCGATTAATAATCAACCTTTGTTCCTGTTTATGGGTTATTCATGCTCTTATCCAATTGGGCTCACCAACTGTGTTACCATGAATGAAGATAATACAAATACCGATCATCTTCTCAGACTTTTCAAGGCTCGAGAAATAGTAGCTGAAACTTCTTAAAAAGCACGAGAAGAAAATGCTAAATACTAAAATCAGAAAGTTCGTGAACAGAAAATTAAAGTTGGATCTCTCGTAATGCGACGGTCTCATGATCAAGTACAAGGTGTTAGTCGTGCTCTGCACCCTAGGTGGTTGGGTCCGTGCAGAGTGAGTCAGTTGACCAGTCCAGTAACTTTTATCGTTCATGATTTGTCTCCACCATTTGCTGAAAGGCTCATGCAAACCAGTTAAAGTTGTTTTCTTGCGATGCTGAATTTTCCTTGTTGCCACAGGATTCTGATTCTCCTGTGTTGTCTGATTCTCCTGTTCGGTTTGATTCTTCTCAGTTGCACCCTATGATAACTCGATCTCAAATCATTAAATAATATATAGATTTCCTCTATGTGCCTTATTAATTGTCGTTTCTTTTCAGTTTCCTTACTCGTCTTGAGTTACCCCTGCCTTGTGTGTCCGCAGTTTTGTTCCATGTCTGTCTGACTGTATCCCATCCCTGCCTGGATCCTGGCCAGTGAAGTTACCGTCAAGACGTCTAACCTCAGACGAACTTCGGAAATCCGTGAACCTGCGCTGAGGGCCGCCAGACCATCCCGAAGACTGATGGGCCGCCTCACGTGGATAGGGTTCTGGAGAAAGACTTGCCGCTTCTTCCGCAAGGTCTTGCCTGATGAGCTGGCGCTGAGGCTTTCCGTCTCTTCTGCCGTGGGAGATATTGTAGTGAACGCAGGAACAAGAACAAGCGCCGTAACAATACTCAAGATGCAGTCCGCCAATTCGAATATGCAAATGAGTCGGTAAACGAGTCCGCGCCGTCTTGGAAGTGGCGGGAATTACCCGCACATATATACCTCTCATTCCGCCAAGACAAGGCAGAGAGGGAGAGCGCGGCAAGGCGATTAGAACTATTACTACTACTTCTACTGTTGCCGAGTCCTGTCCTGTCCCACGACAATTATTGTAAGCATGTGGGGAAATATTATATAAATTTTTTTTATTTGAGAAGAGTTCCTTCTAAATATATACGTATCTTGACTCGACTTTCCTTTTTTTACCACACAAGAGAAATCATTGTAACCTGGAGCTTCCTGGAAAATCATAATGATATGAAAAAGATAAATAATTAACTTCTAATATTAAATAAGAAATAATAATAAATCTTTATAAATAATAATTCAAGATAATTAAATGCTATAAGAATCATGGTAAGATTAATTACGCTATGAACAATAAGTAACAATAAACAAGTTTAAGTTACAAAAGTAATGAATGAATTTTGCCACGCCTGCCACATTGCTTTCTGATATACTACATTGATGCAGCTAAAGAATCAATTGGTGAATACCCGAGTGGAAGACGGAATTTTATCTCACAGGAGACACTGGAAGCCACAGATACCTGTCGCGCGGCTCGTCTGACAGGGGATCGGGATTTGCACCGTTCTCAGGTGAGCAGAACTGTTAAGAAGGGATAAGGAACAGTTTATTAGGTCTTGCAAAGGAGGTCGAAGGCCATTTTTTAGTAAATGACCTTCGTCATGCATATCAAGCTTTGAGAAAGCTGATTTCCAAACCCTCTTCCCAGGTCACAGCAGTTTGCTTATTAAGTGTCCAGATCGTCTCAGAGCCTGTTGCGGCGCGGGAGCGTTGGGCTGAGTATTTTAAGCAGTTGTACTAAGTAGACCCACTAACAGTTAACTTGGAAGCGAATTGTGCCGAGATTCCATTCCCTGACTCACCTATGACCATCAACCCTTCCTAACTGAAGTTAGGGAAGCGATCTCTAAGCTGAAGAGTGATAAAGTAGCAGGTATCTGCGGAATCCCAGCTGAACCGTTAAAGGCTGGTGGTGAACCTATGGTGCCGTTTCGTCTGACCTATTGAGGGGTGTGGTCAACCCACTCTGGAATGGGAAGAGGGACCGATGGAACTGCAGCAATCACCGAGGCATCACACTGTTCAGTATACCAGGCAAGGTTCTCACCAACATCCTTTTGAGATGTATCAGAAACCACCTACTGAGGCACCAGAGGCCAGAACAATTTGGATTCACTCCTGGTAAGTCCACAATAGACCATATCCTGGCACTTCGAGTCATTGTAGAGTGCCGTCGTGAGTTCGGGCGTGGGCTGCTTGCAGCCTACATCAACCCTAAGAAGGCGTCAGATACGGTGCATTGGGAATCACTATGGGAGATCCTGAGACTGAGAGGAATTCCAACAAGGATTATTGGACTAATAACTAGTATACTGATACTGAAAGTGCTGTAAAATGTGGTGCGGGTCTGTTGAGTTTCTTTCCTGGTAGTTCAGGAGTGAGGCAAGGTTGTGTCATTGCAACAACACTTCAAAACTTGCATGGACTGGATACTGGGTAGAGCTACTGTTCAAAATCATTGAGGAGCAACTCTGGCCAATATCAAGGTTACTGACTTTAAGTTTGCTGATGTTGCTATTCTATTTGAATCTTCGGAAACCTTCGTGGTGGCTCTGAATGCATTTAATAATGAAGCTGAGCCCTTGGGTCTTAGAGGTCTGGACCAAGACTAAGATCCAGGACTTTGGGAACTTGCTAGGAGAATCTGCTCGGTCAGTATGTGCTTGCGGCGAGGACAATGAAGTCACAGAGAGCTTTACATACTTTGGTTATGTAGTTCATATTTCTGGGCTGGCAGACCAAGAAGTCAGCAGACAGATTAGCCTGGCAGCAGGGGTCATGAACTCTCTCAATAAGCGTCTTTGGAGATGCTGGTAACTGTGCTGAGGGACCAAACTACAAGTTTTCAGGGCTCTGATAAAGCCTGTTTTGCTATACGGTAGTGAAACCTGTGCCTTAGAGTCTCGTCTTGGTGATGTAATAGGACCTGTTACCTGCACAATCCGTGAACGCCAATTCAGGCTATACAGCCACCTAGCTCA
>NC_091554.1:22979331-22984331 GCF_042767895.1 Penaeus vannamei
ATACTTAATTTTTAAAAAATCGGACCAGCGATTACAATTATACGACTTTGAAATTTGGTGGCCACACCCATTTTCAGGGGAAAAAGCTAAAATGGGGAAAATTGGCTTCTCTGACTAAGAATTACATGCTTATTTTCATCAAAATTGGAGGGGGTGAGTTTGTTTGTTTTTTTTGGGGGGGAGGTGGTGAATTGACATTGTGTGCTACATAGAGCAATGAAGTGTCAAACGGGACGTAGGGGTGGTCTACGTTCGTGAATGAAAATCATGCATATTTTTTAATTTTTTGGTCATTACCAGATATTGTATAAAGTATAAAAAAATAAATACTTTAAACATGTATTGATCATTTGTAGGTATTGCGCAGTTTTCTTCGGCTTACCTACAACGGATTCACGTATAATAAAGAAACTGTAAGAAAGGTAAGAAAGTGTAAGATAGGTACAAATTTAATAATAGTTGAATATTCCAAATACTGACTAAAATAGCAGATGAAAAAAAACATTGTGCACTTTAATAATACATGTTTTAAATACATACGGAAATTAGGGAATCTCTATACATCTTCACTATGCCTTATCATATCTTGAACAAAAGGTGATCCTCAAGGAAAATGTCACTATATGAATAACAAAGGACACACTTCTTGGCACTAAAAGTATGTGCTTGAGAATCTAGTCTGAGGTTTTAGTAGATCCCAGTTGATTCACGCGACGGATATCGAAAGGTATCAGGAACTCTTGATGCCTGTAAGCACAACCAGAGTGGGATATGCAAGATGCGACCACTTCCTCAAATCAAACTACCTGATCATCCAGTAAGTAGGGAGATAGATCTGTTAGGACAGATTTCAGACATCTTTAACACAAACATGGTTAAATGTGTTATCATCATTATAATTGTTTAATTCTGCAAATAGGTAGCTTGCCGGGCACTCCTAGATATACAGTATGCTTTCTCTTTAAAGGACTTGTTTTTAAAAAAGGCTGGTGGTGTGTGGCACCGCCCACACTTTTGTAATGCCTGAGCAGGGTATTGTGTGGTATGCTGATATGTATCACATGGCTCAGTCGTCGTTTGACTTTCGACTCCTCGGGATCCTAATTGTATCACACTACCACATTCAACCCCACTCTACCATACTCATAACCTTACCTCAGACCACATTCTACCATCCAACTGTACTTACCCCCCCCCCCCTCGCCCCATTACGTTATATCTAACACTTCCACACTCACTCAAACACACCACACATATATAGGGTTAATAAATCACTCTTCAATCAAAGCGACTTGACGAAAATGCATAGCCATATAAATTGATTCCATTAATTGACAGCCAGCAGTTGAATTTCTGTTTACCTAGTATATACTGTATACTTACACCTTACAAAATCCTTGTCACACACGTGCGCGTATATGACTGGATTGAAAGTGCGTGTGGATATCTTTTCATAATTAACTTCATAAAATGCAATGATTCCATTCGGGGTGGAAGGTTCTCCCCAGGCTAGTACCAGACTTTGGGAGGTTGCATGCACTACGCGGATTTCCTGGACAGGTGTTGAATCTGCAAGAAATACAGGTATTATTATTCCTCATAACAAATCCCAGACACACGTGACTTTCATGTGGTAAGCAGTTTTTTTTAAGTGGTTGGTGACTATGAAAATGATAACGAAGACGAGGTAATGATACCAATATTAACGTGACCCTTAATAATAACGACAATAACAGTGAAGGACATCTTGAACATAGTAGATTACAGGGCATGCCCTGTGAGAATCGACTTATATAAAAAATATATATATATATATAAAAACAAAGATGACATTAATATTGTTTGTAAAGTAAAATAAAATGGCGAACATTTTTCGGGTTCTGTAATATGTTACAAATACGCTGGTTGCATAGAATTTTTCATTTTGACATTTTCAGAGGATGTGAAAAATTCTGTTAGAATAATCATCCAGTCGGCCTAGATTTCGTGTAGTCATATACTGCTTGTAAATTCATCAAATCGACCACAAAAAGTAGGTTAGGTTAGATTAAGTATGTTCATATGCATTAGGATTTCATGTATGTATCTGTGTGTGTGTGTGTGTGTGTGTGTGTGTGTGTGCGCGCGCGCGTGTGTGTGTGTGTGTGTGTGTGTGTGTGTGTGTGTGTGTGTGTGTGTGTGTGTGTGTGTGTGTGTGTGTGCCATACACACTCTAGCTCCTCACGACAGGTCTGATCAGTCTTCCCAAGCCTGTTTTGAATGGCATCAAAATAAGATTCCAAGGCATAGGACAGCCTCCAGGTTTCAGTGGCAGTATCATGGCCTTGGAGATAACCTTCTACATAGGTACCAGCATCTTCAAACACTCTTGTCGAGAAAGTTCATGACCCCAGCCACAAGGCCTGTTTGTCCACTGAATTCCTGATTTGATAGCCCAGAGTCATGAACTACACTACCAAAGTATGCAAAACTCTGTAAGTTCAATATCCTCGTCGCAAGTTTGTACAGAATGAACAGGTTCTAGCAGGCCCCCATATTCTAGGATTTTGATCTCCGTCCAAGAGACATCTAGACCCAAGGGCTTCGTTTCATTGCTAAATGCATCTAGAGCCACCACTATGGTTTCCAAAGACTCAGAATAGCAACATCGTCGGCAAAGTAAAGGTCAATAATCTTAATAATGCTTAGTATTGCTCCATAAAGACTTTGAACAGTAGCCCTACCCAGTTCCCAGTGTTGAAAAGTGTTGGTGCAAGAACAGTCTTGCCTCACTCCTGAACTAAGAGGGAAGCTCAACAAGCCACTACCAGTGCTAATAATCCAATAATCCTTGTTGAGACTCCTCTGTCTCAGGGTCTCCCAGAATGATTCACGATGCACTGCATCGAACGCCTTCTCGAGGTCGATGTAGGCTGCAAGCCCGAACTCACAAGGGTGTTTTACAGTGACTCAAAGGACCAGGATACATCTCAGAAGGATTTGAGCAAAAATCTATACTATTATCTGCTGTACTGAGCAGTGTAATACTTTGGTGGGTGGTGCATTCCCATCAATCCCCTTTCCTCTTCCAGAGAGTGACAATTACACTCTAACCACACAGGTTAGGGGGAATGGTACCAGTCTGCTGATAGTAGCCAGTGTAGCATGCAAACACCGTGCTATAGGTTCATCACCAGTCTTTAACAGTACAACAGGGCTGCTGCAGGTATCTGCTGCTTCACCACTCCTCATCTTGAAGATTGCCTCCCCAATTTCACGTAGGGAGAGTGGATCCTCGCTCATGGGTGGGTCTGGCAAAGGGATCTCTACACTACCTGTATCCATGTTAACTAATGGTGGATTAACCTGGTACAACAGCTCAAAATACTCACCTGAGATGATATAGCCGGACACTGAGCAGATTGTACTCACCTGTGAGGAGAGCTTGGAGATCAGCTTTTTCAGGGCTTAGTATGGAGGACGAAGGTTATTTACTAAGAAATAACTTTTTGCCTCCTCTGCAAGTTTGCTGATAAACTGTCCCTTCTCAACAATGACAAAGCCCTGCACACCAAAGTACAATGTGATGCAACTGTGGCTTCTAGTGTCTCCTGCGAGATTAAATTCCGTCCTGCTATTGAGTAGTATGCTAATCAATTCCTGAGCTGCATCGAGCATTTCACGCATGAAGGTGTCCTGCATATTGAACAATGCAATTATTTTGATGAGGACAGCTGTCTGTCACAGATGTAAGTTTGAAGTAAAACGTCTCTATCACAGGAGTGTACACAGCAAAAAGATCCATGAAGCCAAATGCAAACTTCAATCTTAATGTGATTATATGCTTATTGGCCGGAGTAATCTCGTCTCCCTAGGGCTGAAGTCTGTTGAGGGTGGCTATGGCTACTCCCTGGCCCGACCAGAAACAGGTGTACCTACCCATACTAATCGTGCTGCTACCAGGTCTTCTCACCTCCAAGAGAGCAGCCAACTCAACTCTCAGCAGCTTCAATTTCCTCGACAGCAGTGGCAACCAATCATCCTGCCGCAAAAAACAGGTGTTCCAAGCCATCACCCAGACGGCGATCACTCTGGGTGGAAGCCACTTCTGCAATCCCCACCGACGTTACCCTATACAGATGTATAGGGGATCCCGTAGGCTTTGTCTATCAAGTCTCACGCAGATTAAAGACCACCATGACGCGGACGGGACGGGTAGGGACGGGTAACCTCCACTCCCAGTCGGAGTCCCACCCCCCAATCGGGACTCAAAGCCTGGCTTGAATGCTGGGTGGGAGGGACGTTAGCCTAAATATATATATATATATATATATATATATATATATATATATATATATATATATATATATATATGTATGTATATATATATATATGTATATATATATGTATATATATATATATATATATATATGTATGTATATATATATATATATATATATATATATGTATGTATATATATATATATATATATATATATATATATATATATATATATATATATATGTGTGTGTGTGTGTGTGTGTGTGTGTGTGTGTGTGTATTATATTATCTATCTATCAATCTATATATATATATATATATATATATATATATATATATATATATATCTGATATAATTAGATATTATTTACACACACACACACACACACACACACATACACACACACACACACACACACACACACACACATATATATACATATAAACATATATACACATATACATATATATATATAAACATATGCATAGATATATATATACATATATATATATATATATATATATATGTATATATATAATATATATATGCATATGCATATAGATATATATGTATATATGTGTATACATATGTCTATATATATATATATATACCTACATATATGTATATATATATATATATATGTATATATATATGTATATATGTATATATATGTATATACATATATATACATATATATGTATATATATGTATATATATAAATATATATATGTAATATATA
>NC_091554.1:23024331-23029331 GCF_042767895.1 Penaeus vannamei
AAATGGGCCGAGGAACCTGCCTGGCAGCTCGCCATGAGGAACGCCAGTGGCTGGAAGCGAAAGGGTGGATGCAGCTATGCGCCCCGTCAGCGTCAGCCCCATTGATTAAATGATTGTCTATAACAATATAAATGTTCTAATACCAGCATTAACTTTGAGATTTACAACGCAAATCCTAGACAAAATCGTAAAAAAAATGACTTATCGTGAATACCGCCCCAGCAGGCGAACAGATTAAAGACTTACTTGTAGGGGCAGTGGTGATATAAATAATCCTTGACCGCTTGCCGTTTTTTTCTGCATCCGTATAGGACGCAGAAACGTACAGTGCATACCTCGTGTACGGGCGCAGTCCTTCTATCAATACCGACCTGTTTTGCTTCCTGTTATATTCCCAGAAGTCTCTTCTCCAAATCCTACAATTATGAGAAAGAAAATATTAATATACTAAACTTAATCAAATTAGAGGGATATCTTTTGAAATTTCTAAATGTTTTCTATGTGTAAGCTTATGTAATATTTATGCATGCATATTTATTTATTAATCGATATGTATCCATCGTCCTTTCTATATCAATCTACCTACCTACTTATACTTGAGTAAGGATAGTGCCTTTACACATACTCCCCATGGGCACTCGGTAGATATGGTAAGAACAGTTCAAATCAGAAATCAGAAATCCCGTGGTGTATTTAATGAGAGATGGAATAATGCACTACCGCATTGATATGATAAATTTATAATCCCTCCGATCGGGATTCAAACCCTCGCCGCCGTTGCAAACAGGTCTGCAAGGTGGTCACACTAACCACTGCTACACGACCCACTAAAAGGAGTGTGCAACTAGGAGCTACCTTGCTTCCATAGACATTACCTATCTAATACTTGACATATCTCTCTCTCTCTCTCTCTCTCTCTCTCTCTCTCTCTCTCTCTCTCTCTCTATATATATATATATATATATATATATATATATATATATATATATATATATATATATATTTATATATATATATATATATATATATATATTAATATAAACACACACTTATGAATATACTTACATATGGGTGCGTATACATGTGTGTGGGTGTATGTATATATATATATATTTATATATATATATATATATATATATATATATATATATATATATATTACATACACATATGTGTGTGCGTATGTGTGCATGTGTGGGTGTATGTGTATATGTATATAATATATATAACTGCTTATATAACTACATATAACTCTCTCTCTCACACACACAAACACACACACACACACACGTATATATATACATACACACACACACACAATCACACACACATATATATAACTGCTTATATAAATTAACTACATATAACTCAACCACTCTCTCTCTCTCTCTCTCCTGCCCTCTCTCTTTCCATTTCCCTCTCTCTCTACTTTTCTCTCTCTACCTATTTTTCTCTCCTACTTTTTTCTCTTCATCTATTCTCTTTCCATCTACTTTTCTCTCTTTATCTCCCTTTCCCTGCCCCCCACCCCCTTCTCTCCCTCTCTTACATATCTTACATATCGATACAGTTATAGGCTGTCAACTAGTAGCTACTTTTACTCAAAGCCTGGAATACTTGGGTCGAGATGAATGTTGACAAATTTCGGTCTTAGAGAACCCTTTTCATCTGCATAGGTATAGACATTTCGCATGTGCTGCAGAATATCCCTAAAATTGACATTCCACAGCAAGGGCCAGGTAATAATGCCTTGTGGGACATTTGTCTTGATTGGAAATTTGGAAGATGTACGGCCGTATACAACCACCTGCATTGTTCTTCCAAGTAGTTAGTCTTCAAGTAGCATAAACAGATCTGCTATAACAAGGCTCTTCAGCTTGGCAATGATGCTCTTGTGCCACAGTCTGTTAATTGTATCACTGTCAAGTACAGTAACAGAGGCTTCATCACCGACATCGAGGGATTTTTGCTAGGCAGTCGTAAGTTGGTAGAGGTCTGACACTGATCTCTGTGACATAAATCCGAACCGCATGTTACTGGTGAGAGATGCTGTTCATCAAGCTAGCCATTTTTGACCAGAATTCTCTCATAGACTTTCGGCAAGATGGGCAAGAGAGATGGCTCTAAGATTTATGAGAGATGTTTTGGTCATCTTGTGAATAGCCACAACGTTTGCAACCTTCCACAATTCTGGCCATGACTTCTGCACCATACATTTTTGGAACAGTACAGCAAATGGTCTGGTCAACAGGTCAGTACACTTAACGGGAATAAAGGGTTTTGTCATATGCATGCACAAAGAGTCGTGATTAAGTCTATGGTGGCAATTTAGGAAGCGGCACGTTAAGTTTGTCGAGGGGAGGGATGTCATTGTCTCATGCAAACCCCTGAAGTTGCTTACCGCAGTTCCGACTGGATTTACTTACCACTGAGTTACCAATCAATTTGGTTTGCAGGTCTTCCTTCCAGCATGTGACAGTCTGTTTCTGTTATCTTTTCATTCTTGAGTGGGTAGCAGCACGGAATTGATATTTTCGCTTTGCAGAGTAATGTTTGTTGTGGATCCAAGCCCTGCCCTTGTTCTGTTGTTGCTCTGCAGTGAAGACCAAAAGAAGGTTGATTCATTTACCTGGCCTCTAAGTTTTCTTGATGTATTGAAACTAGATGACGACGCATCAGAGCTTTGGTTTGGCCATCTACATTTCCATCCAGAATGTTCAATTCTGTTTCACTTACGGCATCATGAAGGTCATGACCGTCGCTTCTGTCCCACTGCCATACTGTGTTTATAAACACGTCCTTGTGCATAGCTCTGATGTTGAGCCTAGTAAGGAGGGCAGAGTGGACAGAAGAGCTAATGCTTCCCACATAGCGACATGTTACTCTACCATCAAGTGATCAAGTGATGAACCTGATATGTGCATCCAGAAAAGGTGTCTAACAGCTCTTCAAATGATCTAGCCACCAGATACTAGTTCAGGTCACCCGTGATTATATTTTTGCTAAGGTGAGTATACGCGGTCAAGCATTTCTACTTGTAGTGATTGAATTTTTAAAGCAGACAGTAAGTGCCATTTTTCTATTCTTCCTGAGCCACTATATGAAGCTGCTGATTCTGCCAATATTGTCTGTCGGTTCTGTAATATGTGTAGTGAGGTGACACCTCCGCTCCTACTTACCGCTCTCGTCCCTGTGTATGGACACAATGACGTCATCACACCCCCAACTACCCTGGCGCCAGGCCGTAACGAAAACTAGAAGGCGCAGAAGGCTTATATTCTTCCTGTTAGCGTCTACAGGAGACGCTGACGAACGATCGGGACGCCCTGGACGAGATGCTACGGTCATTACTGAGGAGGAAGCTGCTTGTTTGGCTGGAATGTACGCTGAAGAGCTGGCGACGGGCATAACAATTGGATGTTTTGCGCCAAGCCTTGTTGGCTAGTCGGCATAATTGTATTTTCTTTTATGTTTTAATTCCTGTATGTTTTTTTGTTTCTTTTATGTATATGAATGAAGTGTTTTTATTAAATGCATCTGTCTGTCTAAAGAAAATGAGCAATCATAACGATAATGAAAAGAAAAGCTGTAATGACCCTATAACAATTCTTGCTGAGCAGACTCGAGGGGACTGACCTTGGCACCTACCTTATGGGTATAAAAGGTCGGGTCAGCGACCTTGTAAAATCAGTTGCGAATTGCTTTTTACTCTGTGATACACGTTCGACTTTCTTTCAGAAAGCCGACGTTTTTAACGCTCTTTCTTACTCTATGGATAATAGCAGAGATCAGGCAGTTTTAAGGTATTGTTTGTTTTTTATTTTGATTGTTCTTTTTTCATGGAGTTTTTTTTTATTGTGTATTGTTTTATGGCTTAATAATGATGATGGCTTTTGCTTTTATTTATCATAACATAGAAACTGATTTCTCACTATACTTAAACTATTATTCTTCACTAAGAGAAATGCGTGGATTTATTAAACTTTGTCACGCAAATAACAGGTGACGATGTGTATTGTGTAAATTCGGTGCTTTATTTATTCATACCAGTAATCACTTCATTTAAATACTTTATTTAACTTCAGTATCTCATTTAATTGATGCATGATTATTATACTTTTCTTATGTCAAATTGATTTCATGAAACATCATTATTTGGTGAGATCTCTCTGAACCTAATTACATGTTATCTTAAAAGTTGAACCAGTGATTTGTTGTCTTTTAATAGACTGCTCATTTGATTTATGCAAATTGCCGATCGTGGCTTGCTTGATACTTGGAAAGGACCTATAATGAACAGCCTACGTCTTGTCGTTTACTTTCATATTTTCTTTTGTTTTTCTTTTCCTATGTGCGTGTTCTTGCTCTCCCTTAACGGGAGTTTGCTAATTATGCAATTCATATCTGGCTTTTCCTTCGGTCAGGTTAGATGGATTACGCTACCATAACTATTTCTAACCTGCCCTTAGTCTCGAACCCTAATTATTCATTTGTGCCGAAACAGGAAGCAGGAGACTGACTCCCCCCCCCCCCCAAGTTACTGTTTAGATGTCCACTTTTAAGGTGAGGAAGTAGTCAGTTTTCGCTGGAGAGTCAGGGCGAGAATAGCTTTGTTTTGGGCTTGCTTAGTTGACAAGCTCTGAAAAAAATCCTGTCTTTTTTAGACAGTTTGTGCAACAGTTCAGCTCCTTGTGACTGGCGATGACAGAATTCACCGAATTGTTTCTTCCGACAGCTGTCATGGGATTGAATTTTTGTTTTCAGTTTTGTCAGAGCGAATTCGTTTGTCAAAGCATTGAGGCTGAGTCGTTCATTGCTACAATACATGGTGCTGTAGCTGAAATGAGGCGCAACAGGTGTAGCATTGTAGTGAACCATAAGAAAACAGACTGTAATCAAGGGGGTCCCAAGTTATTCATGACAGGACTGGACGCCTGGAATTTCCTCCTGAGACCACCGTGGACATTACATCGACGATTTTATTTATTCGTAAGATAATA
>NC_091554.1:23049331-23054331 GCF_042767895.1 Penaeus vannamei
TCCTTCCCTTGCTACAAAGGGAACCGAGATGAAAATCTCTGCCCAAAACGGCCCCGAGCGAGAACCTCAGATAGCGAGGTAAAGATGATGCCAAAATAAAAGCTGTTGTACAATAACTAGGAAGATTATTATTTGACTGTCAAACGGTGAGCATTATATGTTAAATGTAATTGTACTGTAGAAATAAGTAAAATATATCATAAACAATGATGCCTCACTGAAATCCTAAAGATTATCCAGACAAACGTTCATATGATTAAATACAAACACACACCCACTCCGACACACTGAAGGCACGGAGCTCACTTCAGACATTATTATGCTCTAATGGACAAAGTGAGAGCCAGAAAACAATTAGGGAATACCATCCATAGATACCATGATAGGAGTGAGTTAAAAATAACAATAATGGATGAAATCAATAAAAAAAAGCACGCCAGTGAATATTCTATACAATACCAGTTATGGTACTTGCTTTCTCCCAGAATTTTGTTTTTATCAGTCCATAAATACACCTCCCATGCATTATTGATCACACTAATAGTGGCATATTATCAGATTTTCTATTTCTGTTAAAATATGGGTTATCCGGGTAAATGGAAATGGAAAGAAGCCATCCCAAAAATATGAAAAAAGAGGAACAGGAAAAGATCACCTAAAAGACCCAATTATCTTCTAACACTTGCTAAGACAGCAGCCCACGAGATCAAGTCCGCCCAGCAAACAATAAAAAATCCCGTCCAACAAGGTCCTCATGATCCTCGTTCATGCACATGTCGCCAACCTGGGGAGACCTAGGACCTACACAGAAAAGGTAAGGAAAGATCTTAGAAGTTATGGTTCCTAATGTAGATTTGGCACTCATATCCAGTGTCTCCATGTCAAATAACCTTGTCGCCAAAACAACGTTGCCATAAATGCGGAGATAGCCCATCCAATAGAGGAGACAGCCCCTCATCCTACCCCCAGTTTGCAAGTCGTACTCAAACACGATTTGACTCCATCTCCACATAAAGAATGACGAGCGAATAATCTCACGATTGTCCCCGTGACTCAGTACTTTCCAAAATGGAGGCAAAGTCACAAGATACAGAAGTTGGTCTCACCACTGCTGCTGCCACTAAAAAAAACACACACACACAGGAGGAAACTTTCAAAAGCAAAACAGTAGACTCTTTGGCCTCCAAGACCCAAAACCCCAAAAGGTATACATTTGGAAAAGCAATAAAATCTGGGCAGATAAAATTCTAGTTCACCAACAAAAAGCTTATGGAAAACAAAATCAGGGGTCTCCTTGAAGCAGGCTCCACCGAGATAGCAGAAATGATCCAACAGAAACAAATAAAACATTGATATAACTTCCCTTCACATTGTACAGCACAGCGTTCTTCAATGGAACACCCGGAGGTTTTAACTAACAAACACATACAGTCCATCACCCACATGTAGCACTAATCAACAGCGACAGGCAAAAAGACACAGACAACAAAAATCTTTCAGTACATTTATTCAAGAAATATTTCAGGAGACAGATCAGATAGGATTGAGGAAAAATTCCTGGGTATAGGAAATAAAAGCACAAGAGGCCTAACAGTCATAGCCACTGGGTATCTCCCACTTTATTAACCTTACCTCCCTTACTTAAACTTACTAAGTCTTTTGAGGTTACAAAAAACAGTTTACATTATGGCAGACCTAGACGCCCGACACACAACACTAGGCAACACGGGAAATAATAACACTAGGAAATAGCCTCACTCACTTCATGACAGACGGGTGTTACAAAGATATAAATTGAGGCACAGAAATATAGTTCAAAGACATATAAGAAACCAGAAAAGAAAGCATGCCCTACAGATCCTACAAGACCACTGTGTGTGTGTGGGGGGGGGGAGGTTGTAATTACTTAGCACTGTCGACTGTGGCCTGAAAGAGATCTGACATGCTGAAAGTAAGAAAGTATGAGGGGCTCACCAGAACGAGATCTGGTTTGTCGAGTTATCCGAGGCCAACGACAGTTACAAAGCCGTCATAGCTTCCCTCCCTCCCTCCCTAACTCTTTCTTGCGCTCTCTCTCTCTCTCTCTCTCTCTCTCTCTCTCTCTCTCTCTCTCTCTCTCTCTCTCTCTCTCTCTCTCTCTCTCTCTCTCTCTCTCTCTCTCTCTCGCTCTCTCGCTCGCTCGCTTGCAAGATTGCTCATATTCATGTATTTACATAATGACTATGTTCCTGTTAAGAGAAGAATATAACATGAAGCCATGACCAATTTCAAGTACCTGAATTACCCTTTTCTTAAACTGATA
This sequence comes from Penaeus vannamei, assembly GCF_042767895.1. Taxonomy (NCBI): domain Eukaryota; kingdom Metazoa; phylum Arthropoda; class Malacostraca; order Decapoda; family Penaeidae; genus Penaeus; species Penaeus vannamei. The sequence continues at coordinate 23,051,634 of NC_091554.1, forward strand.
TTGCAGATGTTATGAAGATTTATGAGTTGTGAGCCTAAGAAAGTTTTAAACCACTGATCCAGTACTTTGAGTGCGCTGGGCCTCGAAAACAGACTCTCTGTGTCATTGCAGGGCTAAAAATCAAGTTTTTCAAATGAACTTGGGAGTAGCATTTTCTGCGTATCAAAGGCAGCATACCGTCGCAGTGTATACAGACAGGCGCTGAAATGTCTGATTCTGGCAACTCCATCATTCGGACGATTCCAGACATCGCTTCACAGGTGCTGGCCGTTACACATTTGTAGCGTAGATCCTAGGGATAAGCAGAAACATAGATATAATGTATAATATAGTTTCTTTACTGAATATGTAACATTTGTTTACTATCATAAATTTGATACTCTTTTTCTATAAATTACTCCCTACATGAATTAGCATCATCTTTATTGTTATTATCAGTATCACCTCTGTTGAGGTAATAATTTTGGCTAGTTCGTCCGTTCGTTCGTTGATTAGCAGGATAACTCAATAAGTTATCAACAGATTTTCACGATTTTTTCACGTCCATCTTGGAAATAATAAAATTTTGGTGGTGATTCGGATCATGATCTGCATCCTGCGCGGGGTAACTCATATAATTATGAACTTTTTTTTATCTCTACCAAGGAGGTTATGTTAATGGTACAGTTGGTTAGTTAGTTAGTGTGCATGATGACTAAAAAAAATATGAACAGGTTTTAACTTTTTCTTTACCAGAGATGTGTCTTAGCTCAACTTAGATGCATCACTGACGCTTTCGTCATGGCGGAAGTATAGCTCTCCGAGTACTTCTAATTATCATTGCTATTATTATTATTATTATTATTATTATTATTATTATCACTACTACTGCTACTAGTACTACTATCACTATCCTTATTTTCATTATCATTATCATAATTGTTATTATTATTATCATTATAACTGTAATTACCATTATTGTAATTATAATAATTATCATTATTATTATTATTATCAGTGTAATTAGTTATAATCTTATTATTATTGTTATTGTTATTTTTATTATTATCATTATAGTTATCATTATCATTATTTTTATGCCTATTATTGCTATTATTATCATTATTATTATTATTATTATTACTGTTATTATCATCATCATCATCATTATCCTTTTATCATTATTTTTTATTATCATTATCATCATTATTATCGTTATAATTATTATTATCATTACCATCATTATCCTTTTTTTTTTATTTCTATTTATTAAATAATTTTATCATTACTATTAATATCGTTCATATTTCTATTATTATCGTTCATTATCATTTTGCAATCATCTGTTACTATTAATACTATCATTGCTATTGTCATTACTGTAATCATTATTGTTTTTGCTGTCTATTTTAATAGCAGCAGCAGCAGTAGCAGTAGTAATAATACCTTTAAAGCAGTATTATCTTCATCATCAGTATCATCATTACCGCCATCAGCATTCCCATCAACACTGGTGCTATTACCATCATCATTCTCATTTATTTAATTATCTCAATACTTTAGCATTATTGTCATTATTATGATCACCATTATTATAATCATGATATTTTTCATTAATAGTTTTTTATCATTATACCTTCTAAAATTGTCACTATTGTAATCATTGTTATTATTATCCTTATTATTATTGTCATTATCATCATTAATATTTTCATTATCATTACCAGTTTTCATTTTTATTCTTATTCTTATTATTATTATTATTATTATTATTATTATTATTATTATTATTATTATTATTATTATTATTATTATTATTATTATTATTATTATTATCATCATCTTTGTTATTATTATCATCATCATCATCAATATTATCCTTATTAACATTATCATTTTCATCATCTCATTATCGTTACCATATTATCATACCGTTATCAAAACAGTATCTATGTAGGATGGTTAATATACTCCTAATAATAACAACTTTATAATCAGATTAATTTATGAAAATTAATATCAATATAAAGAAAGTGCTGATTCGTTATCATTAGTATTATTACTATCATTACCATCATTATTATTTTTTTTCATTACCATCATTATTTTTCATACCATTATCCTTATTTTCCATCTTCATCATCACCATCATTATTAGTTCTCATTTTTTCTGTTATCACTAGTCACTGTTATCAGGATGGTGATGATAAAGATGATCTTTACCATCATTTCATTATTAGGATTATCATTTTCAGCATCATCATTGGTACTGTCATTTATATGATTATTAATAATATCATTATAGAATTTTTTGTATAACTTTGTAATTTCAGCAATGTATAATAAATATAAAGAATTTGAATATAAGGAAAGCAACTTGTCCCTTTCCGACTTACATGCACGTTCCGGGGCGACTGAGCAGGGCAGGTTCGGACGCAAGCGGATCCATGCTGGTAGTGCTTGCAGGCGACGCAGGCAGTCGCGTTGCCGGGAAGGCGACAACCTCCCACACACTCTGGATGGCACTGCTCACCTTTCATGGAATATTGTTTTAAAGAATAAGAGCATTGTGTTTTCCTCTTCTCAAAATATTTTTATTTTGTTTTGGTTAGTATGATATCGAGGAAGTGAAGAGAAGGATCACTATACACACTATTACATAATAAACATCAATTTACATACGATCATGAAGGATATTCTTCTACGCTCATCTATATTG
>NC_091554.1:23071831-23089331 GCF_042767895.1 Penaeus vannamei
GTTCCCCAGACCTTTGTTCCCCAGACTTTTGCTCCCCACCACCTATGTTCCCCAGACCTTTTTTCCCCACCACCTATGTTCCCTAGACCTTTCTTTCCCAAACCTTTGTTCCCCAGCACCTATGTTCCCCAGACCTTTCTTCCCCAAACCTTTGTTCCCCACCACCTATGTTCCCCAGACCTTTGTTCCCCAGCACCTATGTTCCCCAGACCTTTGTTCCCCAGCACCTATGTTCCCCAGACCTTTCTTCCCCAGTACCGATATTCCCCAGGCATTTGTTCCCCACTACCGATATTCCCCAGACCTTTGTTCCCCAGCACCAATGTTCCCTAGACCTTTGTTCCCCAGCACCTATGTTCCCCAGACCGTTGTTCCCTAGCACCTATATTCCCCAGACATTTGTTCCCCACCACCTATGTTCCCCAAACCTTTGTTCCCTAGCACCTATATTCCCCAGACATTTGATCCCCAGCACCTTTGTTCCCCAGATCTTTGTTCCCCAGTACTGATGTTCAACAGGCCTTTGTTCCCCAGCACCTATGTTCCCTAGACCTTTGTTCCCCAGAACTTTGTTCCCCAGTACCGAAGTTCCCCAGACCTTTCTTCCCCAGCACCTAAGTTCCCTCAGACCTTTGTTCCCCAGACCTTTGTTCCCCAGTACCGAAGTTCCCTAGACCTTTGTTCCCCAGACCTTTGTTCCCCATTACCGATGTTCCCCAGACCTTTGTTCCCCAGCACCTATGTTCTCCAGACCTTTCTTCCCCAGCACCTATGTTCCCCACCACCTATGTTCCCCAGACCTTTGTTCCCCAGCACATATGTTCCCCAGACCTTTGTTCCCCAGAACCTATGTTCCCCAGACCTTTGTTCCCCAGCACATATATTCCCCAGACCTTTGTTCCCCAGAACTTATGTTCCTCAGACCTTTGTTCCCCAGTGCTGATGTTCCCCAGATCTTTGTTCCCCGGCACCTATATTCCCTAGACCTTTGTTCCCCAGCACTTATGTCCCCCCTACCTTTCTTCCCCAGCACCTATATCCCCCAGACCTTTGTTCCCCAGCACCTATATTCCCCAGACCTTTCTTCCCCAACACTTATGTTCCCCAGACCTTTGTTCCCCAGACCTTTGTTCCCCCGCACTTATGTTCCGCAGACCTTTGTTCCCCAGCACCTACATTCCCCAGACCTTTCTTCCCCAGCACCTATATTCCACAGACCTTTGTTCCCCAGCACTTATGTTCCCCAGACCTTTGTTCCCCAGTACCGATGTTCCCCAGGCATTTCTTCCCCGGCACCTTTGGTCCCCAGACCTTTGTTCCCCAGCATCTATGTTCCACAGACCTTCCTTTCCCCATACCGATGTTCCCCAGACCTTTCTTCCCCAGCACCTATATTCCCTAGATCTTTGTTCCCCAGCACCTATGTTCCCCAGACCTTTGTTCCCCAACACCTATATTCCCTAGACCTTTGTTCCCCAGCACCTCTATTCCCCAGACTTTTGTTCCCCAGCACCTATGTTCCCCAGACCTTTGTTCCCCAGTACCGATATTCCCCAGACCTTTCTTCCCCAGCACCTATGTTCCCCAGACCTTTGTTCCCCAGTACCGATATTCCCCAGACCTTTGTTTCCCAGCACCTATATTCCCCAGACCTTTGTTCCCCAGCACCGATGTTCCCCAGGCATTTCTTCCCCAACACCTATGTTCCCCAGACCTTTGTTCACCACCACCTATGTTCCCCAGACCTTTGTTCCCCAGCACCTATATTCCTCAGACCTTTGTTCCCCAGACCTTTGTTCCCCAGCACCTATGTTCCCCAGACCTTTGTTCCCCACCACCTATATTCCCCAGACCTTTGCTCCCCAGCACCGATGTTCCCCAGACCTTTGTTCCCCAGAACCTATATTCCCAAGAACTTTCCTCCCCAACACCGATGTTCCCCAGACCTTTGTTCCCGAGCACCTATGTACCCCAGACCTTTGTACCCCAGCACCTGTGTTCCCCAGACCTTTGTTCCCCAGCTCCTATTTTCCCCAGACCTTTGTCCCCCAACACCGATGTTCCCCAGATCTTTATCCCCCAGCACCTATGTTCCCCAGACCTTTGTTCCCCAGACATTTGTTCCCCAGCATCGATGTTCCCCACGCATTTGTTCCCCAGCACCGATGTTCCCCAGAACTTTGTTCCCCAGCACCGATGTTCCCCAGGCATTTGTTCCCCAGCACCGATGTTCCCCAGACCTTTGTTCCCCAGCACCGATGTTCCCCAGACCTTTGTTCCCTAGGCATTTGTTCCCCAGCACCTATGTTCCCCAGACCTCTGTTCCCCAGCACCGATGTTCCCCAGACCTTTGTTCCCCAGCACCTATATTCCCCAGCACCTATGCTCCCCAGGCATTTGTCCCCCAGCACCTATATTCCCCAGACCTTCGTTCCCCAGCACCTATATTCCCCAGACCATTGTTCCCCAGCACCGATGTTCCCCAGGCATTTGTTCCCCAGCACCTATATTCCCTAGACCTTTCTTCCCCAGCACCTATCCCCAGACCTTTGTTCCCCAGCACCTATATTCCCAAGACATTTTTTCCCCAGCACGTATGTTCCTCAGACCTTTGTTCCCCAGCACCTATGTTGCCTCGACCTTTGTTCCCCAGCACCTATATTCCCAAGACCTTTGTTCCCCAGACCGTTGTTCCCCACCATCCAATTTTCCCCAGGCCTTTGTTCCCAAGCACCTATGTTCCCCAGACCTTTGTTCCCCAGCACCTATATTCAGTTCCTCAGACCTTTGTTTCACAGTACCGATGTTCCCCAGACCTTTATTTTCCCGTAGCTATGTTCCCCAGACCTTTGTTCCCCAGCACCTATGTTCCACCAGACCTTTGTTCCCCAGCACCTATGTTCCCCAGACCTTTGTTCCCCAGCACCTATATTCTCCAGACCTTTGTTCCCCAGCACCTGTTCCCCAGAACTTTGTTCCCCAGCATCTATGTTCCCCAGACCTTTGTTCCCCAGACCTTTGTTCCCCAGCACCTATGTTCCCCAGACCTTTCTTCCCCAGTACCGATGTTCCCCAGACCTTTCTTCCCCAGTACCGATGTTCCTCAGACATTTGTTCCCCAGCACCTATGTTCCCTAAACCTTTGTTCCCCATCTATAATCCCCAGACCTTTGTTACCCAGAACCTATGTGCCCCAGACCTTTGTTCCCCAGCACCTATGTTCCCTAGACCTTTGTTTCCCAGACCTTTGTTCCCCAGACCTTTGTTCCCCAGAACCTATGTTCCCCAGACCTTTGTTCCCCACCACTTGTTCCCTAGACCTTTGTTCCCCACCACCTATGTTCCCAAGACCTTTGTTCCTCACCACCTATGTTCCCCAGATCTTTGTTCACCAACACCTATGTCCCCTAGACCTTTGTTCCCCAGCATCTATGTTCCCCAGACCTTTGTTCCCCAGCACCTATGTTCCCCAGACCTTTGTTCTCCAGTACCGATGTTCCCTAGACCTCTGTTCCCCAGCACCTGTTCCCCAGACCTTTGTTCCCCAGCATCTATGTTCCCCAGACCTTTGTTCTCCAGTACCGATGTTCCCTAGACCTTATTTCCCCAGCACCTGTTCCCCAGACCTTTCTTCCCCAGCATCTATGTTCCCCAGACCTTTGTTCCCCACCAACTATGTTCCCCAGACCTTTCTTCCCCAGTACCGATGTTCCACAAACCTTTGTTCCCTAGTACCGATGTTCTCCAGACCTTTGTTCCCCAGTACCGATATTCCCCAGACCTTTGTTCCCCAGCACCTATGTTCGCAAGACCTTTGTTCCCCAGCACCGATGTTCCCCAGACTTTTCTTCCCCAGCACCTATGTTCCCCAGACCTTTGTTCTCCAGCACCTATATTCCCCAGACCTTTGTTCCCCAGTACCTATGTTCCCCAGACCTTTGTTCCCCAGCACCTATGTTCCCCAGACCTTTGTTCCCCAATACCGATGTTCCCCAGAACCTTGTTCCCCAGCACCTATGTTCTCCAGATCCTTGTTCCCCAGCACCTATGTTCCCCAGACCTTTGTTCCCCAGCACCTATGTTCACCAGACCTTTGTTCCCCAGCAACTATGTTCTCCAGACCTTTGTTCCCCAGCACCTATGTTCCCCAGACCTTTGTTCCCCAGCACCTATATTCCCCAGACCTTTGTTCCCCGGCACCTATCTTCCCCAGACCTTTCTTCCCCAGCACCTATATTCCCCAGACCTTTGTTCCCCAGCACTTATGTTCCCCAGACCTTTGTTCCCCAGTACCGATGTCCCCCAGACCTTTGTTCCCCGGCACCTATATTCCCCAGACCTTTGTTCCCCAGCACTTATGTTCCCCAGACCTTTGTTCCCCAGCACCTATATTCCCCAGACCTTTGTTCCCCAGCACCTATATTCCCCAGACCTTTGTTCCCCAGCACTTATGTTCCCCAGACCTTTGTTCCCGAGTACCGATGTTCCCCAGACCTTTGTTCCCCAGAACTTATGTTCCCCAGACCTTTGTTCCCCAGCACCGCTATTCCCCAGAACTTTGTTCCCCAGCACCTCTATTCTCCAGACCTTTGTTCTCCAGCACCTATGTTCACCAGACCTTTTTTTTCCCCAGTATCGATATTCCCCAGGCATTTGTTCCCCAGCACCTATATTCCCCAGACCTTTTTTTCCCCAGCACCTATTTTCCCCATACCTTTGTTCCCCAGTACCGATATTCCCCAGACCTTTCTTCCACAGCACTTATGTTCCCCAGACCTTTGTTCCCCAGTAAAGATATTCCCCAGACCTTTGTTTCCCAAAACCTATATTCCCCAGACCTTTATTCCCCAGTACCGATGTTCCCCAGGCATTTCTTCCCCAGAACCTATGTTCCCCAGACCTTTGTTCACCACCACCTATGTTCCCCAGACCTTTGTTCCCCAGCACCTATATTCCTCAGACCTTTTCTCCCCAGACCTTTGTTCCCCACCACCTATGTTCCCCATACCTTTGTTCCTCAGCACCTATATTCCCCAGACCTTTGTTCCCCAGCACCGATATTCCCCAGACCTTTGTTCTCCAGCACCTATTTTCCCCAGACCTTTCTTCCCCAACACCGATGTTCCCCAAACCTTTGTTCCCCAGCACCTATGTACCCCAGACCTTTGTTCCCCAGCACCTATGTTCCCCAGATCTTTGTTCCCCAGCACCTATATTCCCCAGACCTTTCTTCCCTAACACCGATGTTCCCCAGACCTTTGTTCCCCAGCACCTATATTCCCCAGACCTTTGTTCCCCAGACCTTTGTTCCCCAGCACCGATGTTCCCCAGGCATTTGTTCCCACACACCGATGATCCCCAGAACTTTGTTCCCCAGCACCGATGTTCCCCAGACCTTTGATCCCCAGCACCTATGTTCCCCAGACCTTTGTTCCCCACCACCTATGTTCCTCAGACCTTTGTTCCCAAGTACCGATGTTCCCCAGGCATTTGTTCCCCAGCACCTATCTTCCACAGACCTTTGTTCCCCAGCACCGATGTTCCCCAGCACCTATATTCCCCAGACCTTTGTTTCCCAGCACCGATGCTCCCCAGGCATTTGTCCCCCAGCACCTATATTCCCCAGACATTTGTTCCCCAGTACCTATGTTCCTCAGACCTTTGTTCCCCAGCACCTATATTCCCCAGACCCTTGTTCCCCAGCACCTATGTTCCCTAGACCTTTGTTCCCCAGCAACTATGTTCCTCAGACCTTTGTTCCCCAGCACCTATGTTCCCCCGACTTTTGTTCCCCAGCACCCATATTCCCTAGACCTTTGTTCCCCAGACCTTTGTTCCCCACCAACTATATTACCCAGGCCTTTTTTCACCAGCACCTATGTTCCCCAGACCTTTGTTCCCCAGCACCTATGTTCCCCAGACCTTTGTTCCCCCGCACCTATATTCCCCAGACCTTTTTTCCCCAGACCTTTGTTCCCCAGCACCTATGTTCCCCAGACCTTTGTTCCCATTACCTATGTTCCCCAGAACTTTGTTCCCCAGCACCTATATTCCCCAGATCTTTGTTCCCCAGCACCTATGTTCCACAGACCTTCCCTCCCCAGCACCTAAATTCCCCAGACCTTTGTTCCCCAGACCTTTGTTCCCCGCCACCTATATTCCCCAGACCTTTGTTCCCCAGCACCTATGTTCCCCAGACCTTTGTTCCCCAGCACCTATATTCCCCAGACCTTTGTTCCCCATCACCTATATTCCCCAGGCTTTTGTTCCCCAGCACCTATGTTCCCCAGACCTTTGTTCTGCAATACCTATGTTCCCCAGACCTTTGTTCCCCAGCACCTACATTCCCCAGACCTTTGTTCCCCAGCACATATGTTCCCTAGTGCTTTGTTCCCTAGCAATTATTTTCCCGAGACCTTTGTTCCCCAGCATCTATATTCCCCAGACCTTTGTTCCCCACCACCTATATTCCCCAGACCTTTGTTCCCCAGACCTTTGTTCCCCAGCACCTATATTCCCCAGACCTTTGTTCCCCAGCACCTATATTCCCCAGACCTTTGTTCCCTAGACCTTTGTTCCCCACAACCTATATTCCCCAGACCTTTGTTCCCCAGCACCTATGTTCCCCAGACCTTTGTTCCCCAGCACCTATATTCCCCAGACCTGTGTTCTCCAGACCTTTGTTCCCCAGCACCTATATTCCCCAGATCTTTGTTCCCCAGCACCTATGTTCCCCAGACCTTTATTCCCCAGCACCTACATTCCCCAGACCTTTGTTCCCCAGCACCATTGTTCCCCAGACCTTTGTTCCCCAGCAACTATGTTCCCCAGACCTTTGTTCCCTATCACCTATGTTACCCAGACCTTTGTTCCCCAGCACCTATATTCCCCAGACCTTTGTTCCCCAGCACCATTGTTCCCCAGACCTTTGTTCCCCAGCAACTATGTTCCCCAGACCTTTGTTCCTTATCACCTATGTTACCAGACCTTTGTTCCCCAACACCTATATTCCCCAGACCTTTGTTCCCCAGCTCCTATGTTCCCCAGACCTTTGTTCCCCAGCCCCTATGTTCCCCAGCACCTATATTCCCCAGACCTTTGTTGCCCAGCACCTATATTGCCCAGACCTTTGTTCCCCACCAGCTATGTTCCCCCAGACCTTTCTTCCCCACCACCTAAGTTCCCCACCACCTATATTCCCCAGACCTTTCTTCCCCAGATCCTATGTTCCCCCAGACCTTTGTTCCCCACCACCTATGTTCCCAAAACCTTTGTTCCCCACCACCTATGTTCCCCAGACCTTTGTTCCCCACCACCTATGTTCCCAAAACCTTTGTTCCCCACCACCTATGTTCCCCAGACCTTTGTTCCCCACCACCTATGTTCCCCAGACCTTTCTTCCCCACCACCTATGTTCCCCAGACATTTCTTCCCCAGTACCGATATTCCCCAGACATTTGTTCCCCAGAACCTATATTCCCCAGACCATTGTTCCCCCGCACCTATGTGCCCCAGACCTTTGTTCCTCAGCACCTATCTTCCCCAGACCTTTGTTCCCCAGCACCTATGTTCCCCAGACCTTTCTTCCCCAGCACCTATGTTCCAGAGACCTTTGTTCCCCAGTACCTATGTTCCCCAGATCTTTGTTCCCCAGTACCGATGTTCCCCAGACCTTTGTTCCCCAGGAGCTATGTTCCCAAGACCTTTGTTCACCAGCACCTATGTTCCCTAGACCTTTGTTCCCCACCACCTATGTTCCCCTGATCTTTGTTTCCCCGTACATATGTTCCCCAGATCTTTGTTCCCCAGTACCGATGTCCCCCAGACCTTTGTTCCCCACCACCTATGTTCCCAAAACCTTTGTTCCCCACCACCTATGTTCCCCAGACCTTTGTTCCCCACCACCTATGTTCCCCAGACCTTTCTTCCCCACCACCTATGTTCCCCAGACCTTTCTTCCCCAGTACCGATATTCCCCAGACATTTGTTCCCCAGTACCTATATTCCCCAGACCATTGTTCCCCCGCACCTATGTGCCCCAGACCTTTGTTCCCCACTACCTATGTTCCCCAGACCTTTGTTCCCCACCACCTATGTTCCCCAGACCTTTGTTCCCCACCACCTATGTTCCCCAGACCTTTCTTCCCCAGTACCGATATTCCCCAGACATTTGTTCCCCAGTACCTATATTCCCCAGACCATTGTTCCCCAGCACCTATGTGCCCCAGACCTTTGTTCCCCACCACCTATGTTCCCCAGACCTTTGTTCCCTAGCAACTATGTTCCCCAGACCTTTGTTCCCTAGCACTTATGTTCCCCAGACCTTTATTCCCCAGTACTGATGTTCCCAAGACCTTTGTTCCCCACCACCCATTTTCCTTAGACTTTTGTTCCCCAGACCTTTGTTCCCCAGCACCTATGTTCCCAAGCACTTATATTCCCCAGACCTTTCTTCCCCAGCACCTATGTTCCCCAGACCTTTGTTCCCCAACACCTATGTTCCCCAGACCTTTTTTCCCCAGTACCGATGTTCCCCAGACCTTTATTCTGCAGGACCGATGCTCCCCAGACCTTTGTTCCCCAGCACCTATGTTCCCCCAGACCTTTCTTCCCCACCACCTATGTTCCCCAGCACCTATATTCCCCAGACCTTTGTTCCCCAGCACCTATGCTCCCCAGACCTTTCTTCCCCAGTACCTATGTTCCCCAGATCTTTGTTCCCCAGTACCGATGTTCCCCAGACCTTTGTTCCCCAGCAGCTATGTTCCCAAGACCTTTGTTCACCAGCACCTATGTTCCCTAGACCTTTGTTCCCCACCACCTATGTTCCCCTGATCTTTGCTTCCCCGTACATATGTGCCCCAGACACTTGTTCCCCAGTACCGATATTCCCCAGCACCTATGTTCCCCAGACCTTTCTTCCCCACCACCTATGTTCCCCAGACCTTTGTTCCCCACCACCTATGTTCCCCAGACCTTTCTTCCCCAGTACCGATATTCCCCAGACATTTGTTCCCCAGTACCTATATTCCCCAGACCATTGTTCCCCAGCACCTATGTGCCCAAGACCTTTGTTCCCCACCACCTATATTCCCCAGACCTTTGTTCCCCACCACCTATGTTCCCCAGACCTTTGTTCCCCACCACCTATGTTCCCCAGACCTTTGTTCCCCACCACCTATGTTCCCCAGACCTTTCTTCCCCAGTACCGATATTCCCCAGACATTTGTTCCCCAGTACCTATATTCCCCAGACCTTTGTTCCCCACCACCTATGTTCCCCAGACCTTTGTTCCCCAGCACCTTTGTTCCCCAGACCTTTGTTCCCCAGTACCGATGTTCCCCAGACCTTTGTTCCCCAGTACCGATGTTCCCCAGACCTTTGTTTCCCCGACCTATGTGCCCCAGACGTTTGTTCCCCATTACCGATGTTCCCAGACCATTGTTCCCCAGTATCTATTTTCCCCAGACCTTTGTTCCCCAGTACCGATTTTCCCCAGACCTTTGTTACCCAGTACCGATTATCCCCAGACCTTTGTTCCCCAATACCGATGTTCCCTAGGCATTTGTTCCCCAGTACCGATGTTCCCAGATCTTTGTTCCCCAGTATCTATTTTCCCCAGACCTTTGTTCCCCAATACTGATTTTCCCCAGACCTTTGTTCCCCAGTACCGATGTTCCCCAGGCCCCTCTGAGTCTAGCCGTCGTGGTGATCGGAGGTGTTTAACCTCCTCTCTGCATGAGCCATACAACTCAGCAAAACCATGGCATCCCGTGGTCCCGCAGAGTCAGAGGGAAATCTGGCTACCTCCCCGGTGTTCCCTTAGCCCAGGGTAACGAGCTCCCTTCCCAGGGTTACGGGACCTCCGCCCAAGGCCATGGGACTCCGGTAGCGAGGGTCAAAGCTGCCCCCCCGCCCAGGGTGATGGGCTCTCCCACAGCAGCCCGGGGAATGGCTGTTCCCCCACCCAGGGTAATGGGTGTATCAGTGAAGACAGTGCTAGCAGTGAAAACATTGAAAGCAAAACTGAACAATCAATCTATCAAATTGGCAATGTATTAATAGTGCTGAATACCATATTATGCTTTGTTGCCACGAAAAAAGCGTGGGCTAGATTGCTTCTCTGTGATCAGATTAAGAAACTATTTGGTCCGGAAGAGATTGAAAAGGCCTATGATTTCATAATCAATGTTTCAGACTCTAGGAAGCCTAGAAACACAACTCGAGACACGAAGAAAATGATTAACATTATTGTGCACACTATGATCGACCATTGTGTTAATAGAGAAAATCTGGTTCCCAACAACAACTAACATCCCAACCATGGACTGGACGCCGCCGAAAAAGACAGGTATTTCTACTCCTTTTGTTAAGTTCTTCCAAAAGACTAAACATCAGGAAACACAGACACACCTAGAACCTTCCTTCAACAATGACAGTTTGTTGGAAAACAAAATAGATTTGCTAATAGGAATGTTCTCCGAACAACAGGCGTCACTCAACAAAATGATAAATCAGAAGGAATGCGCAGAGCAGCAGACGTCACGACAGACCCACTCCCCCCTACCAAATCCCGTCCGACCTCCCTTCCCCTGTCTTTGACCAATCCACCTACCAATCTTTCCCATTTGCTTCCCCTCCCCCTATCAGAACGCCCTCCACACACTCCCTACCTGATGAACCCATGGCCAGCGACGCCCCCCAGCTCCCTTCCCCTCCCGCCTATCCCTCCCCACTCCCCGCCCACAGTGAGCGAGCAGGCGTGCGCCCTTGCTGACTCGCCAGCCTCCCCGAGTAACAAGACACCTCAGCAGTCCTCGAACACCCCGCAAGTCGAGGCAAAACGAGGCATCTACACAAGTAATGCCTAGGCGAAGCTTTAAAAAAAAAAAAAAAAAAAAAAAAAAAAAAAAAAAAAAACAATCAGAAGGAACTCGACCCCAATCGCCAGCGGGATGACGCAACTCATCACAAGGTGCCAGGAGTCCCCCCTCCCACTGCCCCCCCTACTCCAGCCCCAGCTCCAGCAGTGCCGATGGTCCTGATAAACAACCACGGAGAAAGAGCGGAGCAAGTTGCTGAGGACGAAGGCTTCGTCACAGTAACATTAAGGAAACAAAAGAAAAAAACAAGAGAAGAACGACAAGCGGTAAAACCCTTAGCAGGAGCTGATCGACCTGACACAGTATTCCTGTATATCACAAGCTGCCATCCAGAAACAAATGAAGAAGACATCGTAGATCATCTATCGTACAATTTTGAAAACATATCAAGTGTAAAAGCACATAAAACTGTGATGACACATAATTACTACACCAGTTTCACGGTAACAGTACGAGGCCGAGAAATAATGCCCAAACTATTTTTAGACTCGGATGCCTTCCCAAGGAATGTCAGTGTTCCTCAACAGAAACAAGTACAATCGTGATTAGAGGGTCTGACAAGGCAATGCCCTCAGCAAATCCGACTGTTAAAATAGACCATATTAATGCTCAGTCTCTCCTTGGGCATTTTGATGACATAGGAATGCTTATAATAGAGAGATATCTCGACATACTATGTATTGGTGAAACTTGGCTTCACCAAGATATATCAAATGCATTTATTAATATTCCAAACTTCAATGTTTACAGATGCGATGCAGGACGTGGGGGAGGAGTTTGCTTATATGTACGTGACACCTGTAAAACAAACGAGATATCCACTACAATTGCTAAGAGTGCAGATGTAGATGATATCTGGGTTAATGTACAATGTAATATGCTACTGTCTTTCATTGTAGGCGCGATATATAGGCATCCTCATGGTTCCTCTGAATCCTTTGATTATTTAGAAAAAGGTTTTAGAGAAATGTCATTGAAAAAGAAATCTCTCTTCATACTTGGTTATCTAAATGATGACTTAAACAAGGCAAATTCTAAATTAACTAAGATAATTAACAAACACAAATTTGAACAACTGGTAAATAAACCTACAAGAATCACAGAAAATACTTCGTCATTAATTGATGTAATTATAACAGAGCTGACATTGTCCTCCATACAAACGTCATTCCATGCCATGTTGCCGACCACGAACTCATAACGGTGACACTAGATATAAAGAAATCAAAAAGACCAACAGTTACAAAAACCTTTCGAAAATTATCCAATTATGATTCTCAGTCATTATGCCAAATCATAATAACCAAAGAATCATCTCTCCTAAAAAATGTGCAAACTGACAGCGTAGACAAGCAGATAGATGTCTTCACGGAAGTGATTAATGATAGTGTAAATGCCATCGCCCCCTTTGTTACAAAAATCATTAAACGTCCACCGGCCTCATGGATTACCGACGACATCAAGAGAGCCATAACAGATAGAAATAATATGCATAACGCTCTCAAAAATAACAGATTCCACACGACACTTCAGGCTCACTACAAAGAAAGAGAAATGTGAAATCGCTAATACAAGAAGCCAAAACTGATTATTTTAGAAATAGATTAACAAATTGTAAAAAAGATTCAGCTAAAACATGGAAGATTTTAAAGACACTTGTACCAAACAAAAACAACCATAAAGATAATCTAAACACCAAAATTAGTGCAAATTAATTTAATGAGTTCGCTGAAATTGGACATTCCACATAAGAACAAACAAACGCTTCCATATCTAAACAAAACTCAGTTAGTATAGGGCCCTCAGCTAATAGTTTCAGACCACAACCTGTTCAAATAGAAACCGCAATCCTGACAATAAAACACCTGCATGAAACAAAGTCTGTGGGGGTGGATGTCATTGCTCTTCGCTTCCTCAGAGACAGCCTACCTGTTGTGGCGTATTACTTAACGGTTATCATTAATACATCTCTGCTCACTGGTGACTTCCCATCGCACTGGAAGCATGGCATAATAACACCAGTTTTCAAAGACGAAGTTAATAATTATCGCCCTATTACTATACTTCCTTTACTGTCGATGGTTTTCGAAAAAAAAATCGTAGCAGACCAATTGACAACATTTCTAGAGGCACATGACCTACTATCTAGAACACAGCAGGGCTTCAGAAGTAAGCTGTCCACTGAAACAGCATTATTGCAGATTACAAATAATATTTATGAGAATATAGACAACAACCGTATAAACTTGCTTACATTGTGCGACTTATCAAAGGCCTTTGATAGTGTAAATTACGAAATCCTCATCAGTAAACTAATGAATCACAAAATTGACACATATTGGTTCAGAAGCTATCTAAGTAATAGAACCCAATCAGTCAAAATTAGCGAGAATATATCAGAAAAACAGTGTATCCTTTGGTGTCCCACAAGGATCTATATTAGGCCCAATCCTGTTCATAATATTTGTAAATGATCTGTCAACCATAGCCCAAAATTGCCTTCTTGTTCAATACACTGATGATTCACAATTTCTACATAGTGATTATGTAAACAACTTAAATACACTGATACTAAAGACCCAGGAGACACTTTCACAAGTAAAAGGATACTTTGACTCAAATGGCCTTCAGATAAATCCAGATAAGACACAATGTATCTTCACAGGTAGTCGCCAAAACATCGCCAAAATTCCTGTCAACACGACCATAATATTTGAAAACAGCTATATAAGACCGAGTACTTTTGTAAAAAATCTAGGCTTACACATTGACAGATTCATGACATTCGAGAACCACGTCGATAACATCCACAGGAAAGTAACGGGCACACTAATTTACCTAAGTCATATCAAAAATAGAATCCCTGCTGAAACTAGAATGTCTGTTCTACAAACACAAGTTCTCTGTATAATTAACTATTGCTCAAATATATGGGGTACAGCAAACAAAGGTCAAATTCAGAAAATTTAAAAATTGCAAAACTTTGCTGACAGGGTAGCACTTGGGAACGTAAAGAAGTATGACAACATTACCCCACACATAAACAAAATAAGTTGGCCAAAAGTACATCACAAATGCAACTATGATGCATACTAATTCACAAAATGATCCACGGTTTTTATCCAAAATGGTTGTTAACCCTTCCAACTGTAGGTAATACAACTTGTGTCCAAACAATACAAGGTAACTCCCTATATGTTAAAAGATCACATACAGACATAGGGGCACGACAGATACTAACTTGTGGACCCATGATATGGAACCAACTGCCTTTTGATATCAGAAACATTCAAAATTCAAATACACTCAAAAGGAAATTAAAGGAACCTCTATTAAATCTATTCTTATATTTAGGTTTCTAAATATAAGAATAGACAAGACTTATATGTACCACCACTGATTCTATGTTTAACTTGTATTTATTTGTACTGTAACATCACCATGTATATAATAAGAATAACCATTGTAACAAATGGAATAAAGTATTTTGAATTTGAATTTGAATTTGTTCCCCAGTACTTATGTTCCCCAGCACCTATGTTCCCCAGACCTTTGTTCCCCAGTACCGATGTTCCCCAGGCCTTTGTTCCTCAGTACCGATGTTCCCCAGACATTTGTTCCCCAGTACCGATGTTCCCCAGGCCTTTGTTCCCCAGTACCGATGTTCCCCAGTATCGATGTTCCCCAGGCCTTTGTTCCCCAGTACCGATGTTCCCCAGGCCTTTGTTCCCCAGTACCGATGTTCCCCAGGCCTTTGTTCCCCAGTATCGATGTTCCCCAGGCCTTTGTTCACCTATACCGATGTTCCCCAGTATCGATGTTCCCCAAGCCTTTGTTCCACAGCACCTATGTTCCCCAGTACCGACGTTCCCCAGGCCTTTGTTCCACAGAACCTATGTTCCCCAGGCCTTTGTTCCCCAGTACCGATGTTCCCCAGGCCTTTATTTCCGAATACTGATGTTCCCCAGACCTTTGTTCCCCAGTACCGATGTTCCCCAGGCCTCTGTTCACCAGCACCTATGTTCCCCTGTCCTTTGTTCCCCAGTCCTTTGTTCCCCAGACCTTTGTTCCACAGAACCTATGTTCCCCAGACATTTGTTCCCCAGTACCGATGTTCCCCAGCCTTTATTCCCCAATAACGATGTTCCCCAGTACCGATGTTCCCCAGAACCGATGTTCCCCAGGCCTTTGTTACCCAGACCTTTGTTCCCCAGTACCGATGTTCCCCAGTATCGATGTTCCCCAGGCGTTTGTTCCCCAATACCTATGTTCCCCAGTACCGATGTTTCCCGGACCTTACTTCCCTGTACAAATCTTCCCAAGCACAAAGGCAACAGCAACTCTCTTCAGGTCAAAATAGGGCACCTAAATCATTATTCCTATACGTACGTTGTTGATCAGGCCTCGTTCTCTATTCTCAGATAGTAGTATATATTTTATGCGTTTTGAGTAGGAAAAGTTCTTGCCTAAAATCTCAAGACTTTTTATTGCTAATTCTAGAATTTCGATTGTTTTCTCAATCAACCTCCCTAGATGACTAGACGCGTTTGCTAAGTTAGCAGGCGTTGGCCAAGAACTCCGCTTAAAGGGCTTATGTGAAGTAACAATTGAAAATTTTAAAAAGGGAGAATTAGCTCACAAACCATCTCTCTAATAAGAGTAAAAAAGGAAATCTGAAAATAACTCCTCAAAATTTATTTATTACGATTTTCCGAAGTCAAGTTATATTTTCCCGCGAAAATCCGGAACCCGGATGTGTGACATCAATTCCAGACCACAACCACAGCATTCTCTGCATTCAATACATTGTACATGGCGGACTCACTACAAGACTACAGCGGCAGTGAAGTTTCATCGGATCATTCCGACGAGGTCATTGGTATAAGTTCTTCAGAGGGTGCCTACGTCTTCAAAGAGTTGGAAGAAGAGGAATATAAAGGGTTGGTGGTTGTTGGACCGTACATGCACAAGCCCGACGCTGTGGATTTCGTGGAAGTTGTGCCAAACCAGCCAGACATGGAGTGGCGTTGAGAGCCGAAGAAATTGAATGGTAATTTTCTAAATTATTTTTTATTGTGTGATCCCACTTATATATGGTACAAAATTTCTGCAGGCTGAGCTATCTCTTGTTTGCACCCATGGAGCACGCCTACATTCATTCATGAGTGAAGGGGCATCGGTATTTATTAGTGTTGTGCTTTTTAGGGTGTACCTACCCTACCTCTGTGTAGTAATACACGCACACTTGCAATGCACTCGACACACTGTGTCGTACCCACACAATAAATGTTTGCTATGCCGCCAAGCAAAAGCGCTCTTTCAGTTTATTTTGCGATCATGACAAATATAAATTGGAAATGGCCTACTGTTTTGCAAATCCCATGTAGTAAGCCATTCTGTTCGCAAAGCAATTGGGCTCAAAGTGTTTCAGGCAAAGTACGCTGGTTGGCACAGGCTGAAAGTTGCTCCACTTGGCAAGCACAAAAAGTGTCCACTTCCTTGCTCTATCGCGGACTTTTGGCCATTCAGATATCTGGTCACATGAATGGGAACAATGAATTGCTACACAACGCCGCGGCATCCTTTGTTATAAACTTTAATAGCTTGTAACTGGGACAATTCCGTGAAATCGTTGACTCGCGGTGCACTGTGTGTATCAAGCTATTCAACAAGATTCTCCCTGGTCCTGGGAATGACGTCACAACCAGTTTTGCATCTTCGTTTCTAAGGTCGTTGCTATGGGATTTTTGGGGATAACAGAGGGTCTCCATTTTTTTTTTTTTTTTTTTTTTTTTTTACATGAACAGGCTAAACATGCATTATTGAACAATATTCAAAGAATAAACAATGCACAATAATTACTTCACATATGCCCTTTAATAGTCTATCAGAGAAATATCTGATTTTGTAATTTCCATAAAATCATATTAAAAGAAATTGAAATTAACTGAAAACGAAAAGAGATAATGGAGATTATGGGAAAGTTAATTTTTTTGCTTATGAATCATAAATCATTATAAGGCGAACAATTTATCTCTTACTTTTAAACTCCTCGCCTCTCTAAATCGAGAATTTATCTACTATTCTATGAAATATAGAACATTTCATGTGAAAAAACATCCTTCTGTTGATATTGTTTTCGGTGACTGTTATATTTAACTTCATATATGGGTCTGTGATGTTCATTTGTTTTTATAGCGCATCAGAGTGGGTGTGTCACTGTGTGTCACTGTTTTAGAGGCACTTAATATGAATATAGAAGAAAATATTGAGCTTTGTTAAGATGTTAGGGTAGATTTATTTACATCTCTTCCATCATGATGCGGCGCTAGCTTGTCACCTGTTCTGAAATGCATAGTCAAATTGTTACTAACCGCCAATGAAATAAACTCCACCCTCAACTTATGCACAAGTTATCTCTCTCCAAGATTATTGGTGGGAATACTTGTCTATTGCTTTTAAAACCCAAGAATGTGAATGTTGTATGTTATTTTGACATATCTATGTTCTCCAAGGACTGTTACGATTTGTAGTATATAGAAAGACACTTCCACATGTCTGGCATCACTGAACAAGTCTTGCTTGCCTTGGGAAGCGTTTTAAGCAGGGAACGACCG
>NC_091554.1:23116831-23119331 GCF_042767895.1 Penaeus vannamei
TCATCAATGGAAAATTCTCTTCCACGTCAACATCTAAGGTCATTAGTGACGAACTAAAATATAAAGCGATATGGTGAGGCTTGGGCGCTAAGCCCCTAGGTAAGGAAAGGTCATACAGCACTATGATGAAATATTGTAGCAAAAAGGGTGAACATGAGTTAATGATAAGGACAAAATGTTAGATAAAGGTTGAGAACGCTGTAATTTAGTATATATATACATAAATATACATACGTATGTATATATATGTGTGTGTGTGTGTGTGTGTGTGTAAATATATATATATATATATATATATATATATATATATATATATATATATATATATATATATACATATATATATACATATATATATATATATATATAATGTATATGTACATATATAAATATATATACATATATATATATATATATATATATATATATGTATGTATGTATGTAGGGGTAATGCTCCTCCCACCCAGCAAGTGAGGCAGGCTATAGGCCCCGTTAGGAGGGCGACTGCCGGGACACAGGATGGGAGCAGGACCTACTCGTCCCACCTGCGTTTTGGCAGTCGCCAGCCTGGAGTGAAGCTTGTGGGGGAAAGCCATGGGTGGATGATGGGTCCTGTAGCCTGCCGCCCCCCTTTATATGGAGCAGCGTCAGCTGGGGTGGCGTCCACCCGGAGTGACTGCCCGAGGATAAACCTCAGGCGGGAAGTCAGGGTGGGGGCTTGGAACGTCCGTTCTTTGCGTCAGGATGATCGGATGCCTCTGCTGTCGAGGGAACTGGGGAGGCTGAAAGTGGAGGTGGCTGCTCTCTCGGAGGTGAGAAGACCTGGCAGCGGCACGACTAGTGTACGTGGCTATATCTACTACTGGTCGGGCTGCAGCAATGGTCACCATCTCCAGGGAGTAGCCATGGCCATCTCCAGCAGACTCCAGCCCTCGGTAGTAGAGGTTACTCCAGTCGAAGAGCGTATAATGGTAATAAGTCTGAAGCTGTCTTTTGGCTTCATGTCTCTTATTGCTGTGTACGCTCCTACCAATGTTTGTAAACTTGACATGAAAGAGATATTCTACGCCAAACAAGCATCTGTGTCAGACAGGTGTCCCTGATGAGATATTCGTATTGTTCTGGGTGACTTCAATGCGGTATCTGGCTGTGATGGAGCTGGCTATGAGATGTCTGTTGGTCCCCATGGCTCAGGAACTGATACCGGTAGTGAGAATAGCCTCCTTTTCTGGGACTTTACTAGGTCCCAGAAACTGAGGATTTCTGGCTCCTGGTACCAGCGCCCAGACCCACATCATTGAACTTGGTACAGCAATGCAGGTAATGCAGCCAATGAGATCGACCACATACTCGTTAGCACTCGGAGGATCCTCCAGAACTGCAAGGTGTATAGGAGTGCCGAGTTTTGTGGTACTGACCATAGATTGGTTGTGGCTACCCTTCGGGTCCACTTCATAACTCCCCAGCGGTCCAATGATCACCCCAGGGTGTTTCACTTGGACAAGCTGAGGGAGGGGGAGTGTGTCTGGGGGTTTGCTGAAGCAGTCTCTGGTCGTTTCCCAGCACTTGATAATCTGACAGACCCTGTACTTCTGTGGGACACCTTCAAGCACGAAATGCTTGATGCAGCTCAAGTGACGATTGGTGAACGCCTGAGAGCAAGACAGAATTTTATCTCACAGGAGAGACTGGATGCCACAGATGCTTGTCATGCGGCTCGTCTGACAGGGGATCGGGATTTGCACCGTTCTCAGGTGTGCAGAATTCGGTCACTGTTAAGAAGGGACAAGGAACAGTTTATTAGGTGTCTTGCTGAGGAGGCAGAAGACCATTTCTTGGTAAATGACCTGAGAAAGCTGAACTCCAAGCCCTCTTCTCAGGTGACAGCAGTTCGCTTAGTAAATGGCCCATCCAAGCTGAAGAGTGGCAAAGCAGAGGGTATTTGCGGCATCCTAGCTGAACTGTTAAAAGCTGGTGGGGAACCTATGGTGCATGGGTTGCATGCTGTCCTGGCTGCCATCTGGCGGTTTGGTATCATTCCCACTGACCTGTTGAGGGGTGTGGTCATCCCTCTCTGGAAGGGGAAGGGGGACCGATGGGACTGCAGCAATCACCGAGGCATCACACTGCTCAGTATACCAGGCAAGGTTCTTGCCCACATCCTTCTGAGACGTATCAGAGACCATCTACTGGGGCACCAGAGGCCGGAGCAATTTGGATTCACTCCTGGTAAGTCCACAATTGACCGTATACTTGCGCATCGAGTCATTGTAGAGCGCCGTCGTGAGTTCGGGCTTGAGCTGCTTGCAGCCTACATCGACCTCAAGAAGGCGTTCGATACAGTGCATCGGGAATCACTCTGGGAGATCCTGAGATTGAGAGGAATTCCAACAAGGATTATTGGACTGATAGCGTCTGTATACTGGTACTGATAGTGCTGTAAAGTGTGGTGGGGGCCTGTCGAGCTTCTTTCCTATTAGTTCAGGAGTGAGGCAAGGCT
>NC_091554.1:23129437-23151937 GCF_042767895.1 Penaeus vannamei
TGCCAAGTGGAGCAACTTTCAGCCTGTGCCAACCAGCGTACTTTGCCTGAAACACTTTGAGCCCAATTGCTTTGCGAACAGAATGGCTTACTACATGGGATTTGCAAAACAGTAGGCCATTTCCAATTTATATTTGTCATGATCGCAAAATAAACTGAAAGAGCGCTTTTGCTTGGCGGCATAGCAAACATTTATTGTGTGGGTACGACACAGTGTGTCGAGTGCATTGCAAGTGTGCGTGTATTACTACACAGAGGTAGGGTAGGTACACCCTAAAAAGCACAACACTAATAAATACCGATGCCCCTTCACTCATGAATGAATGTAGGCGTGCTCCATGGGTGCAAACAAGAGATAGCTCAGCCTGCAGAAATTTTGTACCATATATAAGTGGGATCACACAATAAAAAATAATTTAGAAAATTACCATTCAATTTCTTCGGCTCTCAACGCCACTCCATGTCTGGCTGGTTTGGCACAACTTCCACGAAATCCACAGCGTCGGGCTTGTGCATGTACGGTCCAACAACCACCAACCCTTTATATTCCTCTTCTTCCAACTCTTTGAAGACGTAGGCACCCTCTGAAGAACTTATACCAATGACCTCGTCGGAATGATCCGATGAAACTTCACTGCCGCTGTAGTCTTGTAGTGAGTCCGCCATGTACAATGTATTGAATGCAGAGAATGCTGTGGTTGTGGTCTGGAATTGATGTCACACATCCGGGTTCCGGATTTTCGCGGGAAAATATAACTTGACTTCGGAAAATCGTAATAAATAAATTTTGAGGAGTTATTTTCAGATTTCCTTTTTTACTCTTATTAGAGAGATGGTTTGTGAGCTAATTCTCCCTTTTTAAAATTTTCAATTGTTACTTCACATAAGCCCTTTAAGCGGAGTTCTTGGCCAACGCCTGCTAACTTAGCAAACGCGTCTAGTCATCTAGGGAGGTTGATTGAGAAAACAATCGAAATTCTAGAATTAGCAATAAAAAGTCTTGAGATTTTAGGCAAGAACTTTTCCTACTCAAAACGCATAAAATATATACTACTATCTGAGAATAGAGAACGAGGCCTGATCAACAACGTACGTATAGGAATAATGATTTAGGTGCCCTATTTTGACCTGAAGAGAGTTGCTGTTGCCTTTGTGCTTGGGAAGATTTGTACAGGGAAGTAAGGTCCGGGAAACATCGGTACTGGGGAACATAGGTATTGGGGAACAAACGCCTGGGGAACATCGATACTGGGGAACATCGGTACTGGGGAACAAAGGTCTGGGTAACAAAGGCCTGGGGAACATCGGTTCTGGGGAACATCGGTACTGGGGAACATCGTTATTGGGGAATAAAGGCTGGGGAACATCGGTACTGGGGAACAAATGTCTGGGGAACATAGGTTCTGTGGAACAAAGGTCTGGGGAACAAAGGACTGGGGAACAAAGGACAGGGGAACATAGGTGCTGGTGAACAGAGGCCTGGGGAACATCGGTACTGGGGAACAAAGGTCTGGGGAACATCAGTATTCGGAAATAAAGGCCTGGGGAACATCGGTACTGGGGAACAAAGGCCTGGGGAACATAGGTTCTGTGGAACAAAGGCCTGGGGAACGTCGGTACTGGGGAACATAGGTGCTGTGGAACAAAGGCTTGGGGAACATCGATACTGGGGAACATCGGTATAGGTGAACAAAGGCCTGGGGAACATCGATACTGGGGAACAAAGGCCTGGGGAACATCGGTACTGGGGAACAAAGGCCTGGGGAACATCGGTACTGGGGAACAAAGGCCTGGGGAACATCGATACTGGGGAACATCGGTACTGGGGAACAAAGGCCTGGGGAACATCGGTACTGGGGAACAAATGTCTGGGGAACATCGGTACTGAGGAACAAAGGCCTGGGGAACATCGGTACTGGGGAACAAAGGTCTGGGGAACATAGGTGCTGGGGAACATAAGTACTGGGGAACAAATTCAAATTCAAATTCAAAATACTTTATTCCATTTGTTACAATGGTTATTCTTATTATATACATGGTGATGTTACAGTACAAATAAATACAAGTTAAACATAGAATCAGTGGTGGTACATATAAGTCTTGTCTATTCTTATATTTAGAAACCTAAATATAAGAATAGATTTAATAGAGGTTCCTTTAATTTCCTTTTGAGTGTATTTGAATTTTGAATGTTTCTGATATCAAAAGGCAGTTGGTTCCATATCATGGGTCCACAAGTTAGTATCTGTCGTGCCCCTATGTCTGTATGTGATCTTTTAACATATAGGGAGTTACCTTGTATTGTTTGGACACAAGTTGTATTACCTACAGTTGGAAGGGTTAACAACCATTTTGGATAAAAACCGTGGATCATTTTGTGAATTAGTATGCATCATAGTTGCATTTGTGATGTACTTTTGGCCAACTTATTTTGTTTATGTGTGGGGTAATGTTGTCATACTTCTTTACGTTCCCAAGTGCTACCCTGTCAGCAAAGTTTTGCAATTTTTAAATTTTCTGAATTTGACCTTTGTTTGCTGTACCCCATATATTTGAGCAATAGTTAATTATACAGAGAACTTGTGTTTGTAGAACAGACATTCTAGTTTCAGCAGGGATTCTATTTTTGATATGACTTAGGTAAATTAGTGTGCCCGTTACTTTCCTGTGGATGTTATCGACGTGGTTCTCGAATGTCATGAATCTGTCAATGTGTAAGCCTAGATTTTTTACAAAAGTACTCGGTCTTATATAGCTGTTTTCAAATATTATGGTCGTGTTGACAGGAATTTTGGCGATGTTTTGGCGACTACCTGTGAAGATACATTGTGTCTTATCTGGATTTATCTGAAGGCCATTTGAGTCAAAGTATCCTTTTACTTGTGAAAGTGTCTCCTGGGTCTTTAGTATCAGTGTATTTAAGTTGTTTACATAATCACTATGTAGAAATTGTGAATCATCAGTGTATTGAACAAGAAGGCAATTTTGGGCTATGGTTGACAGATCATTTACAAATATTATGAACAGGATTGGGCCTAATATAGATCCTTGTGGGACACCAAAGGATACACTGTTTTTCTGATATATTCTCGCTAATTTTGACTGATTGGGTTCTATTACTTAGATAGCTTCTGAACCAATATGTGTCAATTTTGTGATTCATTAGTTTACTGATGAGGATTTCGTAATTTACACTATCAAAGGCCTTTGATAAGTCGCACAATGTAAGCAAGTTTATACGGTTGTTGTCTATATTCTCATAAATATTATTTGTAATCTGCAATAATGCTGTTTCAGTGGACAGCTTACTTCTGAAGCCCTGCTGTGTTCTAGATAGTAGGTCATGTGCCTCTAGAAATGTTGTCAATTGGTCTGCTACGATTTTTTTTTCGAAAACCATCGACAGTAAAGGAAGTATAGTAATAGGGCGATAATTATTAACTTCGTCTTTGAAAACTGGTGTTATTATGCCATGCTTCCAGTGCGATGGGAAGTCACCAGTGAGCAGAGATGTATTAATGATAACCGTTAAGTAATACGCCACAACAGGTAGGCTGTCTCTGAGGAAGCGAAGAGCAATGACATCCACCCCCACAGACTTTGTTTCATGCAGGTGTTTTATTGTCAGGATTGCGGTTTCTATTTGAACAGGTTGTGGTCTGAAACTATTAGCTGAGGGCCCTATACTAACTGAGTTTTGTTTAGATATGGAAGCGTTTGTTTGTTCTTATGTGGAATGTCCAATTTCAGCGAACTCATTAAATTAATTTGCACTAATTTTGGTGTTTAGATTATCTTTATGGTTGTTTTTGTTTGGTACAAGTGTCTTTAAAATCTTCCATGTTTTAGCTGAATCTTTTTTACAATTTGTTAATCTATTTCTAAAATAATCAGTTTTGGCTTCTTGTATTAGCGATTTCACATTTCTCTTTCTTTGTAGTGAGCCTGAAGTGTCGTGTGGAATCTGTTATTTTTGAGAGCGTTATGCATATTATTTCTATCTGTTATGGCTCTCTTGATGTCGTCGGTAATCCATGAGGCCGGTGGACGTTTAATGATTTTTGTAACAAAGGGGGCGATGGCATTTACACTATCATTAATCACTTCCGTGAAGACATCTATCTGCTTGTCTACGCTGTCAGTTTGCACATTTTTTAGGAGAGATGATTCTTTGGTTATTATGATTTGGCATAATGACTGAGAATCATAATTGGATAATTTTCGAAAGGTTTTTGTAACTGTTGGTCTTTTTGATTTCTTTATATCTAGTGTCACCGTTATGAGTTCGTGGTCGGCAACATGGCATGGAATGACGTTTGTATGGAGGACAATGTCAGCTCTGTTATAATTACATCAATTAATGACGAAGTATTTTCTGTGATTCTTGTAGGTTTATTTACCAGTTGTTCAAATTTGTGTTTGTTAATTATCTTAGTTAATTTAGAATTTGCCTTGTTTAAGTCATCATTTAGATAACCAAGTATGAAGAGAGATTTCTTTTTCAATGACATTTCTCTAAAACCTTTTTCTAAATAATCAAAGGATTCAGAGGAACCATGAGGATGCCTATATATCGCGCCTACAATGAAAGACAGTAGCATATTACATTGTACATTAACCCAGATATCATCTACATCTGCACTCTTAGCAATTGTAGTGGATATCTCGTTTGTTTTACAGGTGTCACGTACATATAAGCAAACTCCTCCCCCACGTCCTGCATCGCATCTGTAAACATTGAAGTTTGGAATATTAATAAATGCATTTGATATATCTTGGTGAAGCCAAGTTTCACCAATACATAGTATGTCGAGATATCTCTCTATTATAAGCATTCCTATGTCATCAAAATGCCCAAGGAGAGACTGAGCATTAATATGGTCTATTTTAACAGTCGGATTTGCTGAGGGCATTGCCTTGTCAGACCCTCTAATCACGATTGTACTTGTTTCTGTTGAGGAACACTGACATTCCTTGGGAAGGCATCCGAGTCTAAAAATAGTTTGGGCATTATTTCTCGGCCTCGTACTGTTACCGTGAAACTGGTGTAGTAATTATGTGTCATCACAGTTTTATGTGCTTTTACACTTGATATGTTTTCAAAATTGTACGATAGATGATCTACGATGTCTTCTTCATTTGTTTCTGGATGGCAGCTTGTGATATACAGGAATACTGTGTCAGGTCGATCAGCTCCTGCTAAGGGTTTTACCGCTTGTCGTTCTTCTCTTGTTTTTTTCTTTTGTTTCCTTAATGTTACTGTGACGAAGCCTTCGTCCTCAGCAACTTGCTCCGCTCTTTCTCCGTGGTTGTTTATCAGGACCATCGGCACTGCTGGAGCTGGGGCTGGAGTAGGGGGGGCAGTGGGAGGGGGGACTCCTGGCACCTTGTGATGAGTTGCGTCATCCCGCTGGCGATTGGGGTCGAGTTCCTTCTGATTGTTTTTTTTTTTTTTTTTTTTTTTTTTTTTTTTTTTTTTAAAGCTTCGCCTAGGCATTACTTGTGTATATGCCTCGTTTTGCCTCGACTTGCGGGGTGTTCGAGGACTGCTGAGGTGTCTTGTTACTCGGGGAGGCTGGCGAGTCAGCAAGGGCGCACGCCTGCTCGCTCACTGTGGGCGGGGAGTGGGGAGGGATAGGCGGGAGGGGAAGGGAGCTGGGGGGGGTCGCTAGCCATGGGTTCATCAGGTAGGGAGTGTGTGGACGGCGTTCTGATAGGGGGAGGGGAAGCAAATGGGAAAGATTGGTAGGTGGATTGGTCAAAGACAGGGGAAGGGAGGTCGGACGGGATTTGGTAGGGGGGAGTGGGTCTGTCGTGACGTCTGCTGCTCTGCGCATTCCTTCTGATTTATCATTTTGTTGAGTGACGCCTGTTGTTCGGAGAACATTCCTATTAGCAAATCTATTTTGTTTTCCAACAAACTGTCATTGTTGAAGGAAGGTTCTAGGTGTGTCTGTGTTTCCTGATGTTTAGTCTTTTGGAAGAACTTAACAAAAGGAGTAGAAATACCTGTCTTTTTCGGCGGCGTCCAGTCCATGGTTGGGATGTTAGTTGTTGTTGGGAACCAGATTTTCTCTATTAACACAATGGTCGATCATAGTGTGCACAATAATGTTAATCATTTTCTTCGTGTCTCGAGTTGTGTTTCTAGGCTTCCTAGAGTCTGAAACATTGATTATGAAATCATAGGCCTTTTCAATCTCTTCCGGACCAAATAGTTTCTTAATCTGATCACAGAGAAGCAATCTAGCCCACGCTTTTTTCGTGGCAACAAAGCATAATATGGTATTCAGCACTATTAATACATTGCCAATTTGATAGATTGATTGTTCAGTTTTGCTTTCAATGTTTTCACTGCTAGCACTGTCTTCACTGATACACCCATTACCCTGGGTGGGGGAACAGCCATTCCCCGGGCTGCTGTGGGAGAGCCCATCACCCTGGGCGGGGGGGCAGCTTTGACCCTCGCTACCGGAGTCCCATGGCCTTGGGCGGAGGTCCCGTAACCCTGGGAAGGGAGCTCGTTACCCTGGGCTAAGGGAACACCGGGGAGGTAGCCAGATTTCCCTCTGACTCTGCGGGACCACGGGATGCCATGGTTTTGCTGAGTTGTATGGCTCATGCAGAGAGGAGGTTAAACACCTCCGATCACCACGACGGCTAGACTCAGAGGGGCCTGGGGAACATCGGTACTGGGGAACAAAGGCCTGGGGAACATCGGCTCTGGGGAACAAAGGTCTGGGGAACATAGGTACTGTGGAACATAGGTGCTGGGGAACAAAGGCGTGGGGAACATTGATACTGGGGAACATCGGTATTGGGGAATAAAGGCCTGGGTAACATCGGTGCTGGGGAACATCGGTACTGGGGCACAAAGGTCTGGGGAACATCGGTGCTTAGGAATAAAGGCCTGGGGAACATCGGTACAGGGGAACAAAGGCCTGGGGAGCATCGGTATTGGGGAACAAAGGCCTGGGGATTATCGGTACTGGGGAACAAAGGCCTGGGGATTATCGGTACTGGGGAACATAGGTACCGTGGAACATAGGTGCTGGGGAACAAAGGTCTGGGGAACAAAGGCCTGGGGAACATCGGTACTGGGGAATAAAGGCCTGGGGAACATCGGTACAGTGGAACAAAGGACTGGGGAACATAGGTACTGTGGAACAAAGGCCTGGGGAACATCGGGACTGGGGAACAAAGGTCTGGGGAACATCGGTACTGGGGAACAAAGGTCTGGGGAACATCGGTATAGGTGAACAAAGGTCTGGGGAACATCGGTACTGGGGAACATCGGTATAGGTGAACAAAGGTCTGGGGAACAACGGTACTGGGGAACAAAGGTCTGGGGAATATCGGTACTTGGGAACAAAGGTCTGGGGAACATCGGTACTGGGGAACAAAGGCTTGGGGAACATAGGGGCTGGGGAACAAAGGTCTGGGGAACATCGGTACTTGGGAACAAAGGCCTGGGGAACATCGGTACAGAGGAACAAAGGCCTGGGGAGCATCGGTATTGGGGAATAAAGGCCTGGGGAACATCGGAATTGGGGAACAAAGGTCTGGGAAACATAGGTACTGTGGAACATAGGTGCTGGGGAACAAAGGTCTGGGGAACAAAGGCCTGGGGAACATCGGTACAGGGGAACATAGGTACTGTGGAACAAAGGCCTGGGGAACATCGGTACTGGGGAACAAAGGTCTGGGTAACATAGGTGCTGCGGAACAAAGGTCTAGGGAACAGGTGGTGGGGAACAAAGGTCTAGGGAACATAGGTGCTGGGGAACAAAGGTCTGGGGAACGTCGGTACTGGGGAACAAAGGCTTGGGGAACATAGGGGCTGGGGAACAAAGGTCTGGGGAATAAAGGTCTGGGGAACATCGGTATAGGTGAACAAAGGTCTGGGGAACATTGGTATAGGTGAACAAAGGTCTGGGGAACATCGGTACTGGGGAACAAAGGTCTGGGGAACATCGGTATAGGTGAACAAAGGTCTGGGGAACATCGGTACTGGGGAACAAAGGCCTGGGGAAAATCGGTACTGGGGAACAAATGTCTGGGGAACATTGGTACTGGAGAAAAAAGGTCTGGGGAACATCGGTATAGGTGAACAAAGGTCTGGGGAATATCGGTACTTGGGAACAAAGGCCTGGGGAAAATCGGTACTGGGGAGCAAAGGTCTGGGGAACATCGGTACTTGGGAACAAAGGTCTGGGGAACATCGGTATAGGTGAACAAAGGTCTGGGGAACATCGGTTCTGGGGAACAAAGGTCTGGGGAACATCGGTACTGGGGAACAAAGGCTTGGGGAACATAGGGGCTGAGGAACAAAGGTCTGGGGAACATCGGTACTGGGGAACAAAGGTCTGGGGAACAAAGGCCTGGGGAACATCGGTACAGCGGAAAAAAGAACTGGGGGACATAGGTACTGTGGAACAAAGGCCTGGGGAACATCGGTACTGGGGAACAAAGGTCTGGGTAACATAGGTGCTGGGGAACAAAGGTCTAGGGAACAGGTGGTGGGGAACAAAGGTCTAGGGAACATAGGTGCTGGGGAACAAAGGTCTGGGGAATATCGGTACTGGGGAACAAAGGCTTGGGGAACATAGGGGCTGGGGAACAAAGGTCTGGGGAATATCGGTACTGGGGAACAAAGGTCTGGGGAACATCGGTATAGGTGAACAAAGGTCTGGGGAACATTGGTATAGGTGAACAAAGGTCTGGGGAACTTCGGTACTGGGGAACATCGGTATAGGTGAACAAAGGTCTGGGGAACATCGGTACTGGGGAACAAAGGCATGGGGAAAATCGGTACTGGGGAACAAAGGTCTGGGGAACATCGGTACTGGGGAACAAAGGCATGGGGAAAATCGGTACTGGGGAACAAAGGTCTGGGGAACATTGGTACTGGGGAAGAAAGGTCTGGGGAACATCGGTATAGGTGAACAAAGGTCTGGGGAACATCGGTTCTGGGGAACAAAGGTCTGGGGAATATCGGTACTTGGGAACAAAGGCCTGGGGAACATCGGTACTGGGGAACATAGGGGCTGGGGAACAAAGGTCTGGGGAACATCGGTACTGGGGAACAAAGGCTTGGGGAACATAGGTGCTGGGGGACAAAGGTCTGGGGAACATCGGTACTGGGGAAAAAATGCCTGGGAAATATCGGTACTGGGGAACAAAGGTCTGGGGCACATCGGTATAGGTAAACAAAGGTCTGGGGAACATCGGTACCGGGGAACAAAGGTCTGGGGAACATAGGTGCTGGGGAACAAATGCCTGGGGAACATCGGTACTTGGGAACAAAGGCCTGGGGAACATCGGTACTGGGGAACAAAGGCTTGGGGAACATAGGGACTGGGGAATAAAGGTCTGGGGAACATCGGTACTGGGGAACAAAGGTCTGGGGAACATAGGAGCTGGGGAACAAAGGTCTGGGGAACATCGGTACTGGGGAACAAATGCCTGGGTAATATCGGTACTGGGGAACAAAGGTCTGGGAGCACATCGGTATAAGTGAACAAAGGTCTGGGGAACATCGCTACCGGGGAACATCGGTACTGGGGAACAAAGGTCTGGGGAACATCGGTACTGGGGAATAAAGGTCTGGGGAACATCGGTACTGGGGAACATAGGTACAGGGAAACAAATGTCTGGGGAACAAAGGCCTGGGGAACATCGGTACCGGGGAACAAAGATCTGGGGCACATAGGTACGGGGAAATAAAGGTCTGGGGAACATCGAAATTGGGGAACAAAGGTCTAGGAACATAGGTGTTGGGGAACAAAGGTCTGGGTAACATAGGTGATAGGGAACAAAGGACTGGGGAACATCGGTACCGGGGAACAAAGATCTGGGGAACATCGGTACCGGGGAACAAAGATCTGGGGAACATCGATACTGGGGAACAAAGGTCTGGGGAACATCGGTACTGGGGAACAATGGTCTGGGGAACATAGGTGCTGGAGAACAAAGGTCTGGGGAACAAAGGTCTGGGGAATATCAGTACTGGGGAACAAAAGTCTGGGGAACATAGGTGCTGGGGAACAAAGGTCTGGGGAACATCGGTATTGGGGAACAAAGGTCTGGGGAACATAGGTGCTGGGGAACAAAGACCTGGGGAACATCGGTACTGGGGAACAAATGCCTGCGGAATATCGGTACTGGGGAACAAAGGTCTGGGGAACATCGGTACTGTGGAACAAAGGTCTGGGGAATATCGGTACTGGGGAACAAATGCCTGGGGAATATCGGTACTGGGGAACAAAGGTCTCGGGAGCATCGGCACTGGAGAACAAAGGTCTGGGGAATATCAGTACTGGGGAACAAATGTCTGGGGAACATAGGTGCTGGGGAACAAAGGTCTGGGGAACATCGGTACTGGGGAACATAGGTGCTGGGGAACAAGGATCTGGGGAACATCGGTACTGGGGAACAAAGGTCTGGGGAACATCGGTACTGGGGAACATAGGTGCTGGGGAACAAAGGTCTGGGGAACATCGGTACTGGGGAACAAAGGTCTGGGGAACATAGGTGCTGGGAAACAAAGGTCTGGGGAACATCGGTACTGGGGAACAAAGGTCTGGGGAACATCGGTACTGTGGAACATAGGTGCTGGGGAACAAAGGTCTAGGAACATAGGTGCTGGGGAACAAAGGTCTGGGGAACATCGGTACTGGGGAACAAAGGTATAGGGAACATCGGTACTAGGGAACAAAGGTCTGGGGAACATAGGTGCTGGGAAACAAAGGTCTGGGGAACATAGATGCTGGGGAACAAAGGTCTGGGGAACAGGTACTGGGTAACAAAGGTCTGGGGAACATAGGTGCTGGGGAACAAAGGTATGGGGAACATAGGTGCTGGGGAACAAAGGTATGGGGAATATCGGTACTGGGGAACAAAGATCTGGGGAACATCGGTACTGGGGAAAAAAGGTCTGGGGAAAATAGGTGCTGGGGAACAACGGTCTGGGGAACATTGGTACTGGGGAAAAAAAGGTCTGGGGAACATAGGTGCTGGGGAACAAAGGTCTGGGGAATATAGGCGCTGGGGAACAAAGGTCTGGGGAACATAGGTGCTGGGCAACAAAGGTCTGGGAAATATAGGTTGTGGGGAACAAAGGTCTGGGGAATATCGGTACTGGGAAACAAATGCCTGGGGAATATCGGTACTGGGGAACAAAGGTCTGGGGAACATAGGTGCTGGGGAACATCGGTACTAGGGAACAAATGCCTGGGGAACATCGGTACTTGGGAAGAAAGGTCTGGGGAACATCGGTACTGGGGAACAAAGGTCTGGAGAACATAGATGCTGGGGAACAAAGGTCTGGGAACATCGGTACTGGAGAACAAAGGTCTGGGGAACATAGGTGCTGGGAACAAAGGTATGGGGAACATCGGTACTGGGGAACAAAGGTCTGGGGAACACCGGTACCGGGGAAATAAAGTCTGGGGAACATAGGTGCTGGGAAACAAAAGTCTGGGGAACATAGGTGCTGGGGAAGAAAGGTCTGGGGAACATAGGTGCTGGGGAACAAAGGTCTGGGGAACATCGGTGCTGGGGAACAAAGGTCTGGGGAACATAGGTGGTGGTGAACAGAGGTCTGGGGAACATCGGTACTGGGGAACAAAGGTCTGGAGCACATAGGTACAGGGAAACAAATGTCTGGGGAACATCGGTACTGGGGAACAAAGGTCTGGGGAACATAGGTGCAGGGGAACAAAGGGCTGGGAACATCGGTACTGGGGAACAAAGGTCTGGGGAACATCGGTACTGGGGAACAAAGGTCTGGGGAACATCGGTACTGGGGAACAAAGGTCTGTGGAACATAGGTGCTGGGGAACAAAGGTCTGGGGAACATAGGTGGTGGTGAACAGAGGTCTGGGGAACAACGGTACTCGGAAACAAAGGTCTGGGGCACATATGTAAAGGGAAACAAATGTCTGGGGAACATAGGTGGTGGGGAACAAAGGTCTAGAGAACATAGGTGCTGGGGAACAAAGGTCTGGGAACATCGGTACTGGGGAACAAAGGTCTGGGGAACATCGGTACTGGGGAACAAAGGTCTAGGGAACATCGGTACTGGGAAAAAAGATCTGGGGAACATAGGTGCTGGGGAAGAAAGGTCTGGGGAATATAGGTGGTGGGGAAGAAAGGTCTGGGGAACATAGGTGCTGGGGAACAAAGGTCTGGGGAACATAGGTGCTGGGGAACAAAGGTCTGGGGAAAAAAAGTCTGGGGAACATAGGTGGTGGGGAAGAAAGGTCTGGGGAACATAGGTGGTGGGGAAGAAAGGTCTGGGGAACATAGGTGCTGGGGAATAAAGGTCTGGGGAACATAGGTGCTGGGGAACAAAGGTCTGGGGAACATAGGTACTGGGGAACAAAGGTCTGCGGAACATAGGTACAGGGAAACAAATGTCTGGGGAACATCGGTACTGGGGAACAAAGGTCTGGGGAACATAGGTGCTGGGGAACATCGGTACTGGGGAACAAAGGTCTGGTGAACATAGGTGCTGGGGAACAAAGGTCTGGGGAACATAGGTGCTGGGGAACGAAGGTCTGGGGAACATAGGTGCTGGGGAACAAAGGTATGGGGAATATCAGTACTGGGAAACAAATGCCTGGGGAATATCGGTACTGGGGAACAAAGGTCTGGGGCACATAAGTACAGGGAAACAAAGGTCTGGGGAACATCGGTACTGGGGAACAAAGGTCTGGGGAACATCGGTACTGGGGAACAAAGATCTGGGGAACATCGGTACTGGGGAACAAAGGTCTGGGGAACATAGGTGCTGGGGAATAAAGGTCTGGGGTACATAGGTGCTGGGGAACAAAGGTCTGGGGAACATCGGTACTGGGGAACAAAGGTCTGGAGAACATCGGTACTGGGGAACAAAGGTCTGGGGAACATAGGTGCTGGGGAACATCGGTACTGGGGAACAAATTCCTGGGGAATATCGGTACTGGGGAACAAAGGTCTGGGGCACATATGTACGGGGAAACAAAGATCAGGGGAACATAGGTGCTGGTGAACAAAGATCTGGGGAACATAGGTGCTGGGGAACAAAGGACTGGGGAACATCGGTACTGGGGATCAAAGGTATGGGGAACATAGGTTCTGGGGAACAAAGTTCTGGGAAACATAGGTGCTGGGGAAGTAAAGTCTGGGGAATATAGGTGCTGGGGAACATAGGTGCTGGGGAACAAAGGTCTGGGGGAACATAGGTGCTGGGGAAGAAAGGTCTGGGGAATATAGGTGCTGGGGAACAAAGGTCTGAGGGATATAGGTGCTGGGAACAAAGGTCTGGGGAACATAGGTGCTGGGGACCAAAGGTCTGGGGAACATTGGTACTGGGGAACAAATGCCGGGGGAACATCGGTACTGGGGAACAAAGGTCTGGGGAACATAGGTGGTGGGGGAACAAAGGTCTGAGGAACATATGTGCTGGGGAACAAAGGTCTGGGGAATATAGGTGTTGGGGAACAAAGGTCTGGGGAACATAGGTGGTGGGGAACAAAGGTCTGGGGAACATAGGTGCTGGAGAACAAAGGTCTGGGGAATATAGGTGCTGGAGAACAAAAGTCTGGGGAATATAGGTGCTGGGGAACAAAGGTATGGGGAACATAGGTGGTGGGGAACAAAGGTCTGAGGAACATATGTGCTGGGGGACAAAGGTCTGGGGAATATATATGCTGGGGAACAAAGGTCTGGGGAACATAGGTGCTGGAGAATAAAGGTCTGGGGAATATAGGTGCTGGGGAACAAAGGTCTGGGGAACATAGGTGCTGGGGAACAAAGGTCTGGGGAATATAGGTGCTGGGGAACAAAGGTCTGGGGAACATAGGTGCTGGGGAACAAAGGTGTGGGGAATATAGGTGCTGGGGAACAAAGGTCTGGGGAACATAGGTGGTGGGGAACAAAGGTCTGGGAAATATAGGTTGTGGGGAACAAAGGTCTGGGGAATATCGGTACTGGGGAACAAATGTCTGGGGAATATCGGTACTGGGGAACAAAGGTCTGGGGCACATAGGTACAGGGAAACAAATGTCTGCGGAACATCGGTACTGGGGAACAAAGGTCTGGGGAACATCGGTACTGGGGAACAAATGCCTGGGGAACATCGGTACTGGGGAACAAAGGTCTGGGGAACATAGGTGCTGGGGAACAAAGGTCTAGAGAATATCGGTACTGGGGAACAAATGCCTGGGGAATATTGGTACTGGGGAACAAAGGTCTGGGGAACATCGGTACTGGGGAACAAAGGTCTGGGGAACATAGGTACAGGGAAACAAATGTCTGGAGAACATCGGTACTGGGGAACAAACGTCTGGGGAACATAGGTGCTGGGGAACATCGGTACTGGGGAACAAATGCCTGGGGAACATCGGTATTGGGGAACAAAGGTCTGGGGATAATTGGTACAGGGTAACAAAGGTCTGGGGAAAATCAGTATTGGGGAACAAAGGTCTGGGGAAAATAGATACTGGGGAACAAAGATCTGGGAACATCGGTACTGGGGAACAAATGCCTAGGG
Organism: Penaeus vannamei; assembly: GCF_042767895.1. Lineage (NCBI taxonomy): Eukaryota > Metazoa > Arthropoda > Malacostraca > Decapoda > Penaeidae > Penaeus > Penaeus vannamei. Next base: position 23,143,973 of record NC_091554.1, read on the forward strand.
AACATCGGTATTGGGGAACAAAGGTCTGGGGATAATCGGTACTGGGTAACAAAGGTCTGGGGAAAATCGGTACTGGGGAACAAAGGTCTGGGGAAAATAGATACTGGGGAACAATGGTCTGGGAACATCGGTAATGGGGAACAAACGTCTGGGGCACATAGGTCGGGGAAACAAAGGTCTGGGGAACATCGGTACTGGGGAACAAAGGTCTGGGGAACATCGGTACTGGGGAACAAAGGTCTGGGGAACAAAGGTGCTGGGGAACAAAGGTCTGGGGAACATAGGTGGTGGGGAACAAAGGTCTGGGGAATATAGGTACTGGGGAACAAATGTCTGGGGAATATCGGTACTGGGGAAGAAAGGTCTGGGGAACATAGGTGGTGGGGAACAAAGGTCTGGGGAACATAGGTGGTGGGGAACAAAGGTCTGGGGAACATAGGTGGTGGGGAACAAAGGTCTGGGGAATATAGGTGGTGGGGAACAAAGGTCTTGGGCACATAGGTGCTGGGGAACAATGGTCTGGGGAATATAGGTACTGGGGAACAAATGTCTGGGGAATATCGGTACTGGGGAAGAAAGGTCTGGGGAACATAGGTGGTGGGGAACAAAGGTCTGGGGAACATAGGTGGTGGGGAAGAAAGGTCTGGGGAACATAGGTGCTGGGGAATATCGGTACTGGGGAACAAGTGTCTGGGGCACATATGTACGGGGAAGCAAAGATCAGGGGAACATAGGTGGTGGGGAACAAAGGTCTAGGGAACATAGGTGCTGGTGAACAAAGGTCTTGGGAACATAGCTGCTGGGGAACAAAGGTCTGGGGAACATCGGTACTGGGGAACAAAGATCTGGGGAACATAGGTACTGGGGAAGAAAGGTCTGGGGAGCATAGGTGCTGGGGAACAAAGGTCTGGGGAATATAGGTGCTGGGGAACATAGGTGGTGGGGAAGAAAGGTCTGGGGGAACATAGGTGCTGGGGAACAAAGGTCTGGGGAGCATCGGTCCTGCAGAATAAAGGTCTGGGGAACATCGGTACTGGGGAAAAAAGGTCTGGGGAACATAGGTGTTGGGGAACAAAGGTCTGGGGAACATAGGTGCTGGGGAAGAAAGGTCTGGGGAATATAAGTGCTTGGGAACATAGGTGCTGGGGAACAAAGGTCTGGGGAACAAAAGTCTAAGGAAAATGGGTGGTGGGGAACAAAGGTCTTGGGAACATCAGTACTGGGGAATAAAGGTCTGGGGAACATAAGTGCTAGGGAACAAAGGTCTGGGGAACATAGTTGCTAGGGAACAAAGGTCTGGGGAACATAGGTGGTGGGGAACAAAGGTCTGGGGCACATAGGTGCTGGGGAACAATGGTCTGGGGAATATAGGTACTGGGGAACAAATGTCTGGGGAATATCGGTACTGGGGAAGAAAGGTCTGGGGAACATAGGTGGTGGGGAACAAAGGTCTGGGGAACATAGGTGGTGGGGAACAAAGGTCTGGGGAACATAGGTAGTGGGGAACAAAGGTCTGGGGCACATAGGTGCGGGGGAACAATGGTCTGGGGAATATAGGTACTGGGGAACAAATGTCTGGGGAATATCGGTACTGGGGAAGAAAGGTCTGGGGAACATAGGTGGTGGGGAAGAAAGGTCTGGGGAACATAGGTGGTGGGGAACAAAGGTCTGGGGAACATAGGTGGTGGGGAACAAAGGTTTTGGGAACATAGGTGGTGGGGAACAAAGGTCTGGGGGACATCGGTACTGGGGAACAAAGATCTGGGGAACATATGTACGGGGAAACAAAGATCAGGGGAACATAGGTGGTGGGGAACAAAGGTCTAGGGAACATAGGTGCTGGTGAACAAAGGTCTTGGGAACATAGCTCCTGGGGAACAAAGGTCTGGGGAACATCGGTACTGGGGAACAAAGATCTGGGGAACATAGGTACTGGGGAACAAAGGTCTCTGGAACATAGGTGCTGGGGAAGAAAGGTCTGGGGAACATAGGTGCTGGGGAACAAAGGTCTGGGGAAGATAGGTGCTGAGGAACAAAGGTCTGGGGCACATAGGTGCGGGGGAACAATGGTCTGGGGAATATAGGTTCTGGGGAACAAATGTCTGGGGAATATCGGTACTGGGGAAGAAATGTCTGGGGAACATAGGTGGTGGGGAAGAAAGGTCTGGGGAACATAGGTGGTGGGGAACAAAGGTCTGGGGAACATAGGTGGTGGGGAACAAAGGTTTTGGGAACATAGGTGGTGGGGAACAAAGGTCTGGGGAACATAGGTGGTGGGGAACAAAGGTTTTGGGAACATAGGTGGTGGGGAACAAAGGTCTGGGGGAACATAGGAACGGGGGAAGAAAGGTCTGGGGAATATAGGTGGTGGGGAACTTAGGTGGTGGGGAAGAAAGGTCTGGGGGAACATAGGTGGTGGGGAACAAAGGTCTGGGGAATATAGGTGCTGGGGAACAAAGGTCTGGGGAATATAGGTGCTGGGGAACATAGGGGCTGGGGAACAAAGGTCTGGGGAACATAGGAGCTGGGGAACAAAGGTCTGGGGAATATAGGTGTTGGGGAACAAAGGTCTGGTAACATAGGTGATAAGGAACAAAGGTCTGGGGAACATAGTTGCTGGGGAACAAAGGTCTGGGGAACAATGGTGCTGGGGAACAAAGGTCTGGGGAATATAGGTGCTGGGGAACAAAGGTCTGGGTAACATAGGTGATAGGGAACAAAGGTCTGGGGAACATAGTTGCTGGGGAACAAAGGTCTGGGGAACAATGGTGCTGGGGAACAAAGGTCTGGGGAATGTAGGTGCTGGGGAATAAAGGTCTGGGGAACATAGGTGCTGGGGAACAAAGATCTGGGGAATATAGGTGCTGGGGAACAAAGGTCTGGAGAACACAGGTCTGGGGAATATAGGTGCTGGGGAACAAAGGTCTGGGGAACATAGGTGCTGGGGAACAAAGGTCTGGGGAATATAGGTTGTGGGGAACAAAGGTCTAGGGAACAAAGGTCTGGGGAATATAGGTGCTGGGGAACAAAGGTCTGGGGAATATAGGTGCTGGGGAACAAAGGTCTGGGGAACAAAGGTCTGGGGAATATAGGTGGTGGGGAACAAAGGTCTGGGGAATATAGATGCTGGGGAACAAAGGTCTCGGGAAAATAATTGCTAGGGAACAAAGCACTAGGGAACATATGTGCTGGGGAACAAAGGTCTGGGGAATGTAGGTGCTGGGGAACAAAGGTCTGGGGAACATAGGTATTGCAGAACAAAGGTCTGGGGAACATAGGTGCTGGGGAACAAAAGCCTGGGGAATATAGGTGATGGGGAACAAAGGTCTGGGGAATATAGGTGCTGGGGAACAAAGGTCTGGGGAACATAGGTGCTGGGGAACAAAGGTCTGGGGAATATAGGTGGCGGGGAACAAAGGTCTGGGGAACAAAGGTCTGGGGAATTTAGGTGCTGGGGAGGGAAGGTCTGTGGAACATAGGTGCTGGGGAACAAAGATCTGGGGAATATAGGTGCTGGGGAACAAAGTTCTGGGGAACATAGGTAATGGGAACAAAGGTCTGGGGAACATAGGTGCTGGGGAACAAAGGTCTGGGGAAAAAAGGTCTGGGGAATATAGGTGCGGGGGAACAAAGGTCTGGGGAACATAGGTGCTGGGGAACAAAGGTCTGGGGAACATAGGTGCTGGTGAAAAAAGGCCTGGGTAATATAGTTGGTGGGGAACAAAGGTCTGGGGAACAAAGGTCTAGGGAATATGGGTGCTGGGGAACAAAAGTCGGGGGAACATAGGTGCTGGGGAACAAAGGTCTGAGGAACATAGTTGCTGGGGAACAAAGGTCTAGGGAACATAGGTGCTGGGGAACAAGGGTCTGGGGAATATAGGTGCTGGGGAACAAAGGTCTGAGGAACATAGGTACTGGGGAACAAATGTCTGGGGAATATAGGTGCTGGGGGACAAATGCCTGGGGAGCATCGGTGCTGGGAAACAAAGGTCTGGGGAATATAGGTGCTGGGGAACATCGGTGCTGGGGAACAAAGGTCTGTGGAAGATAGGTGCTGGGGAACAAATGCCTGGGGAACATCGGTACTTGGGAACAAAGGTCTGAGGAACATAGGTGGTGGGGAACAAAGGTCTGGGGAACATAGGTGCTGGGGATCAAAGGTCTGGGGAACATCGGTGCTGGGGAACAAAGTTCTGGGGATCATCGGTGTGTGGGAACAAATGCCTGGGGAACATCGGTGCTGGGGAACAAAGGTCTGGGGAACAAAGGTCTGGGGAATATAGGTGCTGGGGAACAAAGGTCTGGGGAACATCGGTGTTAGGGAAGAAAGGTCTGGGGAATATAGGTGCTGGGGAACAAAGATCTGGGGAACATAGGTGCTGGGGAACAAAGGTCTGGGGTACATAGGTGCTGGGGAACAAAGGTTTGGGGAACATCGGTGTTGGGGAAGAAAGGTCTGGGGAAAATAGGTGCTGGAGAACAAAGGTCTGGGGAATATCGGTGCTGGGGAACAAAGGTCTGGGGAATATAGGTGCTGAGGAACAAAGGTATGGGGAACATAGGTGGTGGGGAACAAAGGTCTGGGGAGAAAAGGTCTGAGGAATATAGGTGCTGGGGAACAAAGGTCTGGGGAACATAGGTGGTGGTGAACAAAGGTCTGGGGAACATAGGTTCTGGGGAAGAAATGCCTGGGGAACATCGGTACTGGGGAATAAAGGTCTGGGGAATATAGGTTTTGGGAAACAAAGGTCTGGGGAATATCTTTACTGGGGAACAAAGGTCTGGGGAACATAAGTGCTGTGGAAGAAAGGTCTGGGGAATATCGGTACTGGGGAACAAAGGTATGGGGAAAATAGGTGCTGGGGAAAAAAAGGTCTGGGGAATATAGGTGCTGGGGAACAAATGCCTGGGGAATATCGATACTGGGGAAAAAAAAGGTCTGGTGAACATAGGTGCTGGAGAACAAAGGTCTGGAGAATAGAGGTGCTGGGGAACAAAGTTCTGGGGAATAGCGGTGCTGGGGAACAAAGGTCTGGGGAACATAAGTTCTGGGGAACAAAGGTCTGGGGAACATCGGTACTCGGGAACAAAGGTCTGGGGAACATAAGTGCTGGGGAACAAAGGTCTGGGGAATATAGGTGCTGGGGAACAAAGGTCTGGGGAATATAGGTGCTGGGGAACAAAGGTCTGGGGAACATAAGTGCTGGGGAACAAAGGTCTGGGGAATATAGGTGCCGGGGAACAAAGGTCTGGGGGACATCGGTACTGGGGAACAAAGGTCTGGGGAACATAAGTGCTGGGGAACAAAGGTCTGGGGAATATAGGTGCTGGGGAAGAAAGGTCTGGGGAAGATAGGTGCCGGGGAACAAAGGTCTGGGGAATATAGGTGCTGGGGAACAAAGGTCTGGGGAACATAGGTGCTGGGGAACAAAGGTCTGGAGAACATAGTTGCTGGGGAACAAAGGTCTGGTGAACATAGGTGCTGGGGAACAAAGGTCTGGGGAACATAGGTGCTGGGGAACAAGGATCTGGAGAACATAGGTGCTGGGGAACAAGGTTCTGGGGAACATCGGTATTGGGGAACAAAGGTCTGGGGAACATAGGTGCTGGGGAACAAAGGTCTGGGGAACATAGGTACTGGGGAACAAAGGTCTGGGGAATATAGGTGCTGGAGAACAAAGGTCTGGGGAACATAGGTGCTGGGGAAGAAAAGTCTGGGGAACATCGGTGCTGGGGAACAAAGGTCTTGCGAACATAGGTGCTGGGGAACAAAGGTCTGGGGAATATCGGTACTGGGGAACAAAGGTCTGGAGAACATCGGTACTAGGGAACAAAGGTTTGTGGAACATCGGTACTGGGGAAGAAAGGTCTGGGGAACATAGTTGGTGGGGAACAAAGGTCTGGGGAACATAGATGCTGGGGAAGAAAGGTCTGGGGAACAGGTGCTGGGGAAATAAGGTCTAGGGAACATCGGTACTGGAGAACAAAGGTCTGGGGAACATAGATGCTGGGGAACAAAGGTCTGGGGAACAGGTGCTGGGGAACAGAGGTCTAGGGAACATCGGTACTGGAGAACAAAGGTCTGGGGAACATAGGTGCTGGGGAACAAAGGTCTGGGGAACATAGATGCTGGGGAACAAAGGTCTAGGGGACATAGGTGTTGGTGAACAAAGATCTGGGGAACATAGGTGGTGAGGAACAAAGGTCTTGGGAACATAGGTGGTGGGGAACAAAGGTCTAGGGAACAAGTGGTGGGGAACAAAGGTCTGGGGAACATAGGTTCTGGGGAACAAAGGTCTGGGGAACAAAGGTCTGGGAAACAAAGGTCTAGGGAACATAGGTGCTGGGGAACAAAGGTCTGGGGCACATAGGTTCTGGGTAACAAAGGTCTGGGGATTATAGATGGGGAACAAAGGTTTAGGGAACATAGGTGCTGGGGAACAAATGTCTGAGGAACATCGGTACTGGGGAAGAAAGGTCTGGGGAACATCGGTACTGGGGAAGAAAGGTCTGGGGAACATAGGTGCTGGGGAACAAAGGTCTGGGGAACAAAGGTCTGGGGAACATAGATGCTGGGGAACAAAGTTCTGGGGAACAGGTGCTGGGGAACAAAGGTCTGGAGAATATAGGTGCTGGGGAACAAAGGTCTGGGGAACATAGGTGCTGGGGAACAAAGGTCTGGTGGAACATAGGTGCTGGGGAACAAAGGTCTGGGGAACATAGCTACGGGAAAATAAAGGTCTGGGGAACATCGGTACTGTGAAACAAAGGTCTGAGGAACTGAATATAGGTGCTGGGGAACAAAGGTCTGGGGAACATAGGTGCTTGGGAACAAAGGCCTGGGGAAAATTGGATGGTGGGGAACAACGGTCTGGGGAACAAAGGTCTTGGGAATATAGGTGCTGGGGAACAAAGGTCGAGGCAACATAGGTGCTGGGGAACAAAGGTCTGAGGAACATACGTGCTGGGGAAAAAATGTCTTGGGAATATAGGTGCTGGGGAACAAAGGTCTGGGGATAGGTGCTGGGGAAGAAAGGTCTAGGGAATATAGGTGCTGGGGAACAAATGCCTGGGGAACATCGGTGCTGGGGAACAATGGTCTGGGGAATATAGGTGCTGGGGAACGAAGGTCTGGGGAATATAGGTGCTGGGGGACAAATGCCTGGGGAGCATAGGTGCTGGGGAATATAGGTGCTGGGGAACAAAGGTCTGGGGAACATCGGTGCTGGGGAACAGAGGTCTGGGGAACATAGGTGCTGGGGAACAAATGCCTAGGGAACAAAGGTCTGGGGAACATCGGTGCTGGGGAACAAAGGTCTGGGGAACATCGGTGCTGGGGAACAAATGCCTGGGGAACATCGGTGCTGGGGAACAAAGTTCTGGGGAACATCGGTGCTGGGGAACAAATGCGTGGGGAACATCGATGCTGGGGAACAAATGTCTGGGGAACAAAGGTCTGGGGAACATAGGTGCTGGGGGATAAAGATCTGGGGAACATCGGTGTTGGGGGACAAAGGTCTGGGGAAAATAGGAGCTGGGGAACAAAGGTCTGGGGAACACAGGTGCTGGGGTACAAAGGTCTGGGGTACATAGGTGCTCGGGAACAAAGGTCTGGGGAACATCGGTGTTGGGGAGGAAAGTTCTTGGGAATATAGGTTCTGGGGAACAAAGGTCTGGGGAACATCGGTGCTGGGGAGCAAAGGTCTGGGGAATATAGGTGGTGGGGAACAAAGGTCTGGGGAACATAGGTGCTGGGGAACAAAGGTCTGGGGAACAAAGGTCTGAGGAATATAGGTGCTGGGGAACAAAGGTCTGGGGAACATAGGTGGTGGTGAACAAAGGTCTGGGGAACATAGGTGTTGGGGAAGAAATGCCTGGGGAACATCGGTGCTGGGGAACAAAGGTCTGGGGAATATAGGTGCTGGGAAACAAAGGTCTGGGGAATATCGGTACTGGGGAACAAAG
>NC_091554.1:23169437-23170909 GCF_042767895.1 Penaeus vannamei
TGATGGTGATAATGATGATAATGTAAAATATTGATAATAATGGTAGGGCTAATAGTGATAATAATAATGATATTCATAATGATAATAATAACATTGATGATGGTAATGATAATAATTATGAAAATATTGATAATAAAGCGCTAATGAAAATGATGATTATGATAATAAGTACCATAATAACTATAATAATAGTAACAGTTAATAGTAGTAGTAATGTGACAATAATATTTATATAAAAATATAGTAACAAATGTTAATAATGATATTCATGATGATCATCATCATTTGTGATAAATAGATAATGATAATAGTATTAATAAAATTATAATAGAGAAAATAATAATAGTAATACCAATATTAATAAATAACGACAATGATAATAACAATAAATAATAATAATAATGATGATAATACTGATAATAAAAATAATAATAATGATAATAATACTGATAATAACAATGATGATGATGATGATAATGATAATATTAGTGATTATAATAATAATGATAATAATGATAATAATACTGATAAACCATTAATAATGTTAATTATCACATGATGGTGATGATGATGATGATGATGATGATGATGATGATGATGATGATGATAATAATAATCATGATAATAACAACAATAATAATAATATCTAATAGTAATAATAATAATAATAACAACAACAACAACAATAATAACGATAATAATAATATTGATGATAATAATAACATAAAATAATAAGAATGATGAAGATAATATAGCGGGATAGGGGCAACCCTTTTTTTCAGAGAAGGTAGCACTTTCTTCTCCACTGTGCAGTGGATGCCTGCTTGCCATCCTGGCTTTCCAGGTTGTGATGAACCTGAAATTCAGCAGCAAGAAAGACCTCGATAAAGCCGTATATAGGTTTGACTTACAGTTTGGGATTTTATAACTTTTTTTATCAGGCGGAATACACTTTGGAGTAAAATTATTCTTATCTTTATATATCTATATAACAATGTCTGTCTATCGGTCATTCATTTGATTTATTTATCTATATCTGTATCTATCTATCTGTCTGTCTGTCTGTCTATTCATCTTGCATTTTGTCGTTATCTATATATGAGGTATATGAATGTTTACATGCATGCATGTATGTATGTAAATATTTATGTATTGTGTATATATATATATATATATATATATATATATATATATATATATATATACATATATATATATATATATGTATATACACACATATATATATATATATATATATATATATATATATATATATATATATATATATGTACGTATGTATGCATTTATGTATGTATGTATGTATGAGTACACCCCAATATGTATTAATATATAGAGTATGCACACGCCTGCATGCATGTATGTATATGTGTACATGCCTGTATGTATGGCACATGAATGTATACACGCATTTATTTGTATGCCTAAAGCAAAACGAAGAGGGCGACATGAAT
>NC_091554.1:23176409-23178909 GCF_042767895.1 Penaeus vannamei
TATACTGAGACTTTGTCCCCACTGCTCAATGGCCCATATCTGAGCTTATTCCATTCGTTTGCAGCTTTGTAGTTCAGCTTGTTTTGTTTAAATGGATTACGTTAAAATAATTCAAGGTTCCGTTTTTTTCCTCGGCTGCAGGGCTACACATGTGCCCGGACCAAGGCTGATCTCTTGTTACAATTTTGTATAATTTGTGAGGCATATAACGTTTTCACAGTTTCAGTAGTGAGTATGATGGACTGTATTAACATCTGTGAGGATGGAGTCCCACACTACATTTTCTAAGGAACTGCGAAAACATCGCCAGCACCTTTGATCCAGCTCCAAATGGTTCTTGTTAATCCCTCCTCACAAGTGGCCTTGAAGTTACTCCCTTAAACATGACATAATGATTTGAAGAACCCACTGCTTCTGTGCTACTACAGCAGCTAACTGTCCTTTCGGGATGGTTGGAGATGACAGGCTCCAATCTTCAAATCATTTTGCAACAAGATGCTGGGTTATATCGCCTACTATTAGGATGTCTTTGGGGGTGTATTGATAAAATATTCCATGCACGTTATTCTGTAGGAACTTCATAGATTCTGCTCCTTGCCACTGAGCCCTATAGCAGACATGATGAGACAATTTCCTGGGTGGTAAGCTAGAGCCTGAAAAACATCAACTTCAGATGATCTGGCACGTTGATTTCCAAGAGCTGAACATAGAGTGGCTTGCAAAAACAGACTGCAACTCCAACAAAGGTGCCACAAGTTATGTATTTTCCGTGCCATTTCGAGAAGTCAGCTATTTGTCCAAAGTTCTTTAGGATTATTGAATCTAGAAAGTCTCCACAGTGGAAATTATATCGGGGTTACGTGGTATGACATAACTATGTGTAAAGTCACCAATGTTTGTCTAGAAAACTCTGACATTAGCTGAGAGGATGGCAAGACTGCCTGACCTTTTTTGGAGTGGGGCACTGAACCAGGGACCATGAGGACCGAGTTGTGGTTGATGAGGTGGGTGGATAGTCGTCAGTGGCCAATTACTAAATCCTGATGGTCTGTGGTAATCTGAACCAGCAGACATGCTTGTTAAGCTTCTAAATGAACAGTGCGTTATTATGCGCCTGTTCAGACACAAAATTTTGTAAGATTTTCTCTTATTTTTCTTGACTAAGTTTTGACCGAGTCTTGAACTGTGTGTCTCCTGCGGGGGCAGAAGTCATAGGATTTTTCTGTAGCAGGAGGCCTCTATGTGACCCCTAGTTTTGCACATCTGGCAGCTTAGAGATCGCCTTCGACTCTGAGGTACTTCAACTCGATTAACAGGTGTATTGGATCTTTGGGGATGATGACTGGTGCATTGGCCTTGATTAAATTTACTGTTTCTGTATTTGCTAAGGTTCTTGTAGCTGAATTTGATATTACTGAACCACTCTGTAGTTCACATGCGCTCGTCAACGGCACTTGTGAAGGATTGCTTTGGTGCAGGATACACAGAACTGACCTTCACTGTTCCTGCTGCTGCGAGTGTTCGTCGACGTGCAGTACAAACAATGGATCTCTTTACCTCTCCCTCTTTTCCTTCATCCTTCTTCCTTCTCTCATTTTCATCCTCACCCTCTCATCCGCCTTTCTTCCCCATCTCTCTCTCACACCCTTCCCCCTTCTCCTTTACCCACGCTCCTTCACCCTCCTTTACCCTTCCCTTCCTCCCACTCCACTCTCTTCCTTTCTCTTTCACCCTTCCTCCCTCCCACTCTCTGTCTGTCTGTCTCTCCCTCTCCCTTTTCCTCCATCTCCCTCATTTCCTCATTTACTACCCTTTCCACTCTTTTTCTGTCTCTCCAACTCTCTCTCTCATTCTCTCTTTTTGTCTCTCTTTTTCTCTCCCTTCCGCACTCTTATTCATTCCCTTCCTTACCCGCATCCCCACCCTCTCTCTCACTCTTCTTTCTTCCCTCTCTCTCTATCACTTTCACTCAACCTCCCTCCTTCTCCCTAACTATCCCTCACATACCCCCCCCTCTCTCTCACTCTCTCTCTCACTCACTCACTCACTCTCTCTCTCTCTCTCTCTCTCTCTCTCTCTCTCTCTCTCTCTCTCTCTCTCTCTCTCTCTCTCTCTCTCTCTCTCTCTCTCTCTCCGATTTGCTGAAAGTATGCAATCTTCTTTTGTTTTCGATTCTTAAAAAAATGCGCTTTGACACAGGAATATATAAATAACTTTATATTTTCCTTCAGTAAATAAATGTGAAATATAAAAACGAATTCATTTTTTTTCAAATTGATGTAGTGTTTGTCCGCAAAAGTGATGCTATGACATGCAATATTTTGTTGGATGTCATGCTTTCGACGAAATAGTATAAACGTGGGAGTACATTAAATGAGTTTTCTGTCTAGGGACCTAGGATCAAATGCAGGGATACAAAGAGGCTAGGAGTACCATGTGGACCCTATAGTTGGTAATGAAGACAGGGATGATGATTCATCATTTTTCAAAAGAGTACACA
>NC_091554.1:23221409-23223909 GCF_042767895.1 Penaeus vannamei
TCAGGGCTCTGAAAACCCGTAGCTTGGTCCTTCTGCACAGGTACCGACATCTCCAAATACTCTTGTTGAGAGAGTTCATGACCCCTGCTGCCAGGCCAATCCGTCTGCTGACTTCATGGTCTGACAGCCCAGAGTTATGAACTACACTACCAAGGTATGTAAAGCTCTCTGTGACTTCGATGTCCTCGCCGCAAGCACGTACCGACTGAACAGGTTCTCCTAACAAGTCCCCAAATTCCTGGACCTTGGTCTTGGTCCAGGAGACCTCTAGACCCAAGGGCTTTGCTTCATTGCTAAATACATCGAGAGCCACCACTAGGGTTTCCAAAGACTCAGATAGAATGGCAACGTCATCAGCAAAGTCAAGGTCAGTAACCTTGATATTGCCCAGTGTTGCTCCACAATGACTTTGAACAGTAGCTCTGCCCAGTATCCAGTCCATGCAAGTGTTGAAAAGAGTTGGTGCAAGGACACAGCCTTGCCTCACTCCTGAACTAACAGGAAAGAAGCTCGACAGGCTCCCACCACACTTTACAGCACTTTCAGTACCAGTATACAGGCTTGCTATTAGTCCAATAAGCCTTGTTGGAATTCCTCTCAGCCTCAGGATCTCCCAAAGTGACTCCCGATGCACCATATCGAACACCTTCTTGAGGTCGATATAGTCTGCAAGCAGGCCGAACTCATGGCGGCGCTCTACAATGACTCGAAGCACGAGGATACGGTCTATTGTGGACTTACCAGGAGTGAATCCGGATTGCTCCAGTCTCTGGTGCCTCAGTAGATGGTCTCTGATACGTCTCAAAAGGATGTGGGCGAGAACCTTGCCTGGTACACTGAGCAGTGTGATGCCTCAGTGATTGCTGCAGTCCCAACGGTCCCCCTTCCCCTTCCAGAGAGGGATGACCACACCCCTCAACAGGTCAGGAGGAACGGAACCGGACCGCCAGATGGCAGCCAGGACAGCATGTAACCCCCGTGCCATAGGTTCACCACCAGCCTTTAACAGTTCAGCTGGTATGCTGCAGATACCTTCAGCTTGGAAATTTTCCCCCTAACTTCAGTTAGGGAGGGAGGGTCCTCACTGATGGGGGGTGGATCCGGCAGCGGGATCTCGACGCTACCCGCATCCAAGTTAACTGTTGGTGGGTCAACCTGGTACAGCTGTTCCAAATACTCAGCCCAACGTTCTCGCACCGCAACAGGATCTGAAACGATCTGACCACTTACTGAGCGAACTGCTGTCACCTGTGAAGAGGGCTTGGAGTTCAGCTTTCTCAGGGCTTGGTATGCAGGACGAAGGTCATTTACTAAGAAATGGCCTTCTACCTCCTCTGCAAGACTCCTAATAAACTGTTCCTTGTCTCTTCTTAACAGGGACCGAGTTCTGCGCACATGAGAACGGTGCAAATCCCGATCCCCTGTCAGACGAGCCGCATGACATGCATCTGTGGCTTCCAGTGTCTCCCGCGAGATGGAATTCTGTACAGCTCTCGGGCGTACACCAATCGTATCTTGAGCTGCATCAAGCATTTCACGCTTAAAAGTATCCCACAGAAGAACAGGGTCTGTCAGACTGTCAAGCATTGCGAAACGATCAGAGATTGCCTCAGCAAACCCGTGGGCACACTCCCCCTCCCTCAGCCTGTCCAAATGAAACACCCTAGGGTGATCATTTGACCGCTGGGGAGTTTTGAAGTGGACCCGGAGGGTAGCCACAACCAATCTATGGTCAGTACCACAGAACTCAGCACTCCTGTACACCCTGCAATTCTGAAGGATCCTCCAACGAGTGCTAACGAGTATGTGGTCGATCTCCTTGGCTGCATTACCCGCATCACTGTACCATGTCCAGCGATGTAGGTCTGGGCGCTGGTATCAGGAGCCAGAAATCCTCAATTTCTGGGACCTAGCAAAGTCCCGGAAAAGGAGGCTATTCTTGCTACCGGCATCAGCTCCTGAACTATGGGGACCGACAGACATCTCATAGCCAGCTTGATCACAGCCAGATACCGCATTGAAGTCACCCAGAACAATGCGAATATCTCGTCGGGGACATCTGTCTACCACAGATGTAAGTTTGGCGTAGAACATCTTTTTCACGTCAAGTTTGCAAACATCGGTAGGAGCGTACACAGCAATAAGAGACATGAAGCCAAAAGGTAGCTTCAATCTCAATACCATTATACACTCATCAACAGGAGTAACCTCCACTACCGAGGGCTGGAGTCTGCTGGAGATGGCAATGGCTACTCCCTGGAGATGGTGGCTGTCGCTGCGGCCCGACCAGTAATAGGTGTAGCCACCTACACAGGTCATGCTGCTGCCAGGCCTCCTCACCTCCGAGAGAGCAGCCACCTCAACTCTCAGCCTCCCCAGTTCCCTCAACAGTAGAGGCAACCAATCATCCTGACGCAAAGAACGGACGTTCCAAGCCCCCACCCTAACTTCCCGCCTGAGGTTCAGCCTCTTCGCTCCGGGTGGATGCCACCTCTGCCAC
>NC_091554.1:23346728-23351728 GCF_042767895.1 Penaeus vannamei
GCTCTATAGTTCCACAGGGTTGCACAAGAATGATGGCATCTGTTTCAGGGGCTTTACATTGCTGGGGAATTTGCCTTTTCAAATACTTAGATAACTGGCTCATTCTAGTTGCCTCGCTACAGGGAGCCCATGAGGCATTAAAGGTTCTCATCAGTCTGTCATCCACACTGGGGACAATGGTAAGCTAGGAAAAATTTTCAATAACCTCAAGAGGAGCAAGATGAAGGATGAGGAACATCCAATTACAGCTTACTCAGATGTGAGACAGTCTGTCACAAGATGACATCCCTTTACATTGGGATAACAATATTCTATAGGGCGTTCAGTGGTGGTTGGAGGAACAAAATCTATGTGTAAGGTAGATTTTTCCAAATGGCATATCCAAACCTATACATTTTCACAGATGCCTTAGTTAAGGTTAGGGACCATCATTTCTACAGGAATCAGCAAGTGGAATATGGACAACACAAAAGATTCCTATGCATCAACATCTTGTACAAGGCAAGAGTTTCTGTGTTAGATAATGCCACAGCCTTATTATATCTGGCCAACAACATTCAATACAGAAGCTCAAAAGATCTTAGTCTGTGCAGAGGAAAACACCGTCAAGATCCTCACTCAGTTTGTCAAGGGGAACTCTCGTGTGTTAGCAGGCTGCCCCAGCAGACACAATCAGATAATTTCCACTGAGTGGACACTCCATTGGGACATATCAATCTGTGGAAATTGTGGGGTTGCCCAACATGGATCCTTTTGCTGCAAGACCGATGTTCAGGCTACCGAACTTCATCTCAACTTTCAGTTTTTTTTTTTTCTTTTTTCTCATGCCAGGAAGGTGCTCATTAAGCTACAAACCTCTCAAGGCATCACACTCATTCTGACAACTCCATTTCGGCCACAAAGGGAATATTAACAGACATCATTCAGATACCTTCCACATGGCATGGACTTACTACAACAGCTGCATGCCAGGTTTAATTAGGCTCTACATGTGCTTCAGCTAACCCTTGAAGTCTGTCAAGTGATTCATCCATCATAGAGATTACTCCTCAAGTCATGCAATTCTAGGTTAAATCCAAATGATATTCAACCATGTCAAATAGAATAAGTATAGATAGTGGTGCAAGATACAAGGCCACACCATTTTAAACCTATCCAGCCAAATATTTGCAGATTTTCTGTTTTTTCTATGACAAAATCAAACTTATCAGTCTTTGCTATCAAAGGCTACAAGGTTATGCTAAATGACATTTTTTTTTATAAAAGGGATTTGATTTGTCTAATGACCAAGTCCTCTGAGAGGAGGACTTGGTAACAGGAAGAACCTGTTACTGTATTATCTTCTAGAATTCATAGCCAAAACAAAGACAGGCATTAACTTCATTCCAAGGGAATTCCAGTATATGGAGTCAAGTCTACAATTTTTGGGAGGGAAGATGAGGAATGTCTGCTGTGTACAGTAAAGGCTTTGAATTGGTACCAGCACAGGACATCTTCCTCCACAAAACCAAGGACTTTATTTCTCTCTTTTAGAGACCAAAGAAGCCCCATGTCCAGGGCAGAGGTTTCCTTCTTTCTTGGAGAGATTATTAAGACAGCTTATAAGATTTTTCCAGACTCTATACCCATCTATCAAGGTTTGAACCTTGCTTCTATGGAAGAATAGCCCAATTACTTCCATTCTGAAGGCAGCCTACTGGAAGACCTGTTCAGTATTTGCAGACCATTACTTGAAGGACATTCAGAAGCAAGAAGGAGATATATTTGCTCTTGGACCATTCATTACTGCTGGAGATAATAGTGGCTTAACTTTTCTGACATGTAAAGTTGTCTATCAGGCACCAGTTAGTGTAACCAGAATAGCCAATTCAAGGTCAGTGAGGTTTTGAATACTAAAAATGAATTTTTCACTTACCTGTTTCTTATACTCACAATTCTCCAATCCTCCCTGCTCCATTCCATGTCTCAAGAATGAATGACGAGTGCATTGCACGGAAGAACAGGGTTGTTAACATTGGAATATGACTTCAAAGTGTTAAATGTAGGAATGTAGATGCAGCTGGGTAGTATGATCATTGTTAATGCTAGCATAAGAAACAGGTAAGTGAAGAAAATAATTTAGATTATATATGTATATATATATATATATATATATATATATATATATATATATATATATACATATACATATACATATATATACATATATGTATATATATAGACATCTATCTGTCTCTCTCTCTCTCTCTCTCTCTCTCTCTCTCTCTCTCTCTCTCTCTCTCTCTCTCTCTCTCTCTCTCTCTATATATATATATATATATATATATATATATATATATATATATATTATATACATATACATATACATATATATACATATATGTATATACATAGACATCTATATATATATATATATATATATATATATATATATATATATATATATACATATATATACATATGTATATATATAGACATATATATATATATATATATATATATATATATATATATATATATATATATATATATAATCTATATATATATAGACATATATTTATATATATATATATATATTATATATATACATATATATATATATATATATATATATATATATATATATATATATATATATATATTATATATACATATATATATATATATATATATATATATATAATCTATATATATATATATATATATATATATAATCTATATATATATATATATATATATATATATATATATATATTTATATATATATATATATATTTATATATATATACATATACATATATGTATATATATATATATATATATATATATATATATATTTATATATATACATATACATGTATATATATATATATATATATATATATATATATATATATATATATATATATATATATATTTTTATATATATATACATATACATATATGTATATATATATATATATATATATATATTTATATATATATATATATATATATATATATATATATATTTATATATATATACATATACATATATGTATATATATATATATATATTTATATATATATACATATACATATATGTATATATATATATATATATATATATATATATATATATATATATATATATATATGTATATATATATATATATATATATATATTTATATATATATATACATATACATATATGTATATATATATATATATATATATATATATATATATATATATATATATATATATATATATATGTATAATAGAGAGCTTCTATGAAGATGTTCACTTAGCCAGCGAGAGAACAAAATCCCATTTCACAATAATTATGGGGGATTTTAATGCCAAAATAGGTAAAAAGACAGAGGGCGAAACCGCAGTAGGGAACCATGGAATAGGCACTAGGAACGAGAGGGGACAAATGCTAGTCGAATTTGCGGAGGCTCGATCACTCAGTATCATGAATACATTCTTCGAAAAAAGACTAGAACGGAAGTGGACATGGAAGTCGCCTTCTGACTTCAAAAACGAAATTGACTTCATAATTTCAAATAGGCGCGATATAATAAAAAATGTAGAGGTTATAAATAAAGTAAATGTAGGCAGCGACCATAGAATGGTGAGAGGCGAAATTAAAATACATCTCAGAAGGGAAAGGAACAAACTAATGAGTAAACCACAGCCAAACTTGGCTAACTTGAGGATCAGAGCAACAGAATTTAGCCTAAACATCCAAAACAGATACTCACTCCTCCGCGACGAAGATCTCAACATCGACCAAATCAATAAACAGTTCAATGACATAATAAAAGAAGCTGCACTTGAAGTAGGCGGAAAAAACGACAATCGAAGCTCCAGCAAGCTCTCGGTAGAAACTAAACAGCTTATGCAAAAACGTAGAGACATGAAAGTATCGTCAAATAGAGACAAGATAGAATTGGTTGAACTAACAAAGACCATAAATAAAAAGAAGAGGGAAGATGTACGGAAATTCAATACTCAAATAATAAATGAAGCAGTGATTTCAGGTACCAGCATGAAAGCAGCTAAAAGAAGACTAGGAATAGGCAGAAATCAAATGTATGCAATTAAGAAACCAGACGGAGAAGTAACACATAACAAGAATGAAATCATCAAAGTAGTGGAAGACTTTTACAGGGATCTATACAACTCAAACGAACAGCCACAAATAGAAGCAAACGCGGTAACTAGCGACGTACCTAATATCACAAAAGAAGAAATAAAAAGAGCACTTAAAGGCATGAAGAGAGGGAAAACACCAGGCGAAGACGGAATTAGTATAGACCTCATATTAGATGCAGGAGACATCGCAACAGTGAAACTAGCCAATCTTTTTAACAAATGTCTTCTCAGCGGAAAAACTCCGAAAGCCTGGAAAAATGCAACAATTATCTTGTTACACAAAAAAGGCGATAAAAAGGATTTAAAAAATTACCGACCCATAAGCCTCCTTTCGGTTACTTACAAACTGTTCACGAAAGTCATTACAGCTCGCATCTCTGACAGTCTGGATTCCAGCCAGCCTAAAGAACAGGCAGGCTTCCGCAGCGGATTCTCAACAACAGATCACATCCACACGCTCACACAAATAAGAGAAAAAGTAAACGAATATAGGAAACCCCTGTGTATGGCATTCATCGATTATGAAAAGGCATTTGACTCTGTACAAATACCAGCAGTATTAGGTGCTATTCAACAACAGGGAGTTGAGGAGGTATGTTGTAATATATTGGAAGATATATACAAAGATGGGACAGCAACCATCAAACTCCACACAGAAACCGATAAAATACCAATTAAAAAAGGCGTTAGACAGGGCGACACCATCTCACCAAAGCTGTTTACAGCCTGCCTCGAGGAAATATTCAAGAAACTAGAATGGGAAGGGAAGGGTATCAAAATAGGAGACGAACACCTAAACAACCTAAGATTTGCAGACGACATTGTTCTCCTTAGTGAATCAGCTGATGAACTGCAGCAA
>NC_091554.1:23360526-23363026 GCF_042767895.1 Penaeus vannamei
TATATATATATATATATATATATATATATATATATATATATATATATATATATATATATGAATAGACATCTATATATATGTATAGACATCTGTATATATGTATAGACATCTATATATGTATATATATATATATATATATATATATATATATATATATATAGACATCTATATATATATATATATATATATATATATATATATAGACATCTATATATATATATATATATATATATATATATATATATATACACATGTATATGTATGTATATATATATATATATGTATATATATGAATACAGATATATATATATATATTTATATATATATATATATATATATATATATATATATATATATATATATATGCACATATATATACATATATATATATATATATATATATATATATATATACATATATATATATATATATATATATATATATATCTATACATATATATATATATATATATATATATATATATATATATTATATATATATATATACACATACATACATACATACATACATACATACACATACATATATGTAGATATATATATATAGACATATATATATATATATACATACATACATACATACATACATACATACATATACATACATATATGTAGATATATATATAGACATATATATATATATGTATATATATATATGTATATATATACATACATATATATATATATATATATACACTGCCCATTGCCATTTCTTCTTTTTAATGCTCTTGAGTATATCTTCTACCTTCGTCTGTTCTCTGATCCACGTCGCCCTCTTCCGATCTCTCAGGCTAATTCCCATCATCGATCTTTCCATCCCTCTCTGGGCGCTTATTAGTTTCCTCTCCAGTAACCTGTTTGTAGTCCATGTTTCTGACCCATAGGTCATAACTGGGAGGACGCATTGATTAAAGACTTTTCTTTTTAAGCACAATGGCAAGGAACCTCTTAGTGTGCTACTGTGCCTGCCGAAGGCACTCCAGCCTAGACTGATTCGTCGCTTTATTTCCTGTTCACTTGATGTACCTGTCTGCACGAGTTGGCCTAGGTATATATACCTGTCTACTACCTCTAGTGCTTCGCCTTGTACATGTATTTGTTTGAGTGGGACTCTGCTGTTGAACATAACCTTAGTCTTTTTCTTGTTCATCTTAAGTCCGACTTTTAGGCTTTCTCTATTCAGATCGTTTATTAATTGCTGCAGTTCATCAGCTGATTCACTAAGGAGAACAATGTCGTCTGCAAATCTTAGGTTGTTTAGGTGTTCGTCTCCTATTTTGATACCCTTCCCTTCCAATTCTAGTTTCTTGAATATTTCCTCGAGGCAGGCTGTAAACAGCTTTGGTGAGATGGTGTCGCCCTGTCTAACGCCTTTTTTAATTGGTATTTTATCGGTTTCTGTGTGGAGTTTGATGGTTGCTGTCCCATCTTTGTATATATCTTCCAATATATTACAATATACCTCCTCAACTCCCTGTTGTTGAATAGCACCTAATACTGCTGGTATTTGTACAGAGTCAAATGCCTTTTCATAATCGATGAATGCCATACACAGGGGTTTCCTATATTCGTTTACTTTTTCTCTTATTTGTGTGAGCGTGTGGATGTGATCTGTTGTTGAGAATCCGCTGCGGAAGCCTGCCTGTTCTCTAGGCTGGCTGGAATCCAGACTGTCAGAGATGCGAGCTGTAATGACTTTCGTGAACAGTTTGTAAGTAACCGAAAGGAGGCTTATGGGTCGGTAATTTTTTAAATCCTTTTTATCGCCTTTTTTGTGTAACAAGATAATTGTTGCATTTTTCCAGGCTTTCGGAGTTTTTCACTGTTGCGATGTCTCCTGCATCTAATATGAGGTCTATACTAATTCCGTCTTCGCCTGGTGTTTTCCCTCTCTTCATGCCTTTAAGTGCTCTTTTTATTTCTTCTTTTGTGATATTAGGTACGTCGCTAGTTACCGCGTTTGCTTCTATTTGTGGCTGTTCGTTTGAGTTGTATAGATCCCTGTAAAAGTCTTCCACTACTTTGATGATTTCATTCTTGTTATGTGTTACTTCTCCGTCTGGTTTCTTAATTGCATACATTTGATTTCTCCCTATTCCTAGTCTTTTTTTAGCTGCTTTCATGCTGGTACCTGAAATCACTGCTTCATTTATTATTTGAGTATTGAATTTCCGTACATCTTCCCTCTTCTTTTTATTTATGGTCTTTGTTAGTTCAACCAATTCTATCTTGTCCCTATTTGACGATACTTTCATGTCTCTACGTTTTTGCATAAGCTGTTTAGTTTCTACCGAGAGCTTGCTGGAGCTTCGATTGTCGTTCTTTCCGCCTACTTCAAGTGCAGCTTCTTTTATTATGTCATTGAACTGTTTATTGATTTGGTCGATGTTGAGATCTTCGTCGCGGAGGAGTGAGTATCTGTTTTGGATGTTTAGGCTAAATTCTGTTGCTCTGATCCTCAAGTTAGCCAAGTTTGGCT
>NC_091554.1:23395526-23400526 GCF_042767895.1 Penaeus vannamei
TGAGCTGCATCAAATGTTTCACGCTTGAAGGTGTCCCACAAAAGTACAGGGTCCGTCAGATTTTCGAGCGCTGTGAAACGACCAGAGACTGCCTCAGCAAACCCCCGGGCACATTCCCCCTCCCTCATCCTGTCCAAGTGTAACACCCTGGGGTGATCAATGGTCCGCTGGGGGGTTTTGAAATGGACTCGGAGGGTAGCTACAACCAATCCATGGTCAGTACCATAGAAATGGCCTTCTACCTCCTCAGCAAGATTCCTAATAAACTGTTCCTTGTCCCTTCTTAACAGTGACCGAGTTCTGCACACCTGGGAAAGGTGCAAATCTTGATCCCCTGCCAGACGAGCCGCACGACAAGCGTCTTTGGGATCCAGTGTCTCCTGCGAGATGAAATTTCGCCTTGCTCTCGGGCGTTCACCAATCGTCTCATCCTCAATTTCTGGGACCTAGCAAAATCCCGGAAATGGAGGCTATTCTTGCTGCCAGTATCAGCTCCCGAACCATGGGGACCGACAGACATCTCATAGCCAGCTCGATCACAGCCAGATACCGCATTGAAGTCACCCAGGACAACACGAATATCTCGCCGGGGGCACCTGTCTGACACAGGCGTTAGTTTGGCGTAGAACATCTCTTTCACACTCATATGTATATATAAATGTAATATATATATATATATATATATATATATATATATATATATATATATATATGTAAGGTATATATATTTATATATATTATATAAATATTTATGTATATATATGTTTATACATATTTATGTATATATATGTATATACATATACATACACACATATATATATATATATATATATATATATATATATATATATATATGTATATGAATATTTATGTATATATGTATATGAATATTTATGTATATATGTATATATATGTATATATATGTATATATATACATAAATATGTATACATCATTCAAAGATAACCTGGTGTGCAGGATTATCCTGTGAGAAAACAGTCATGAATTATGCAAGCAACAGGTTTCACTATTGCATAGTAAATCTGGCATTATCAGGGCCTTACTACAAAAGGCATCAAGATGAGACTCCAATGCACAAGATAACGTCCAGGTTTCACTATCGTATAGTAAAATTGGCATTATCAGGGCATTGAAAACACATAGCTTGGTCCTGCATAGGTACTGGCATATCCTAATATTCTTTTCAAGAGAGTTCATAATCCCTGCTGCTAGGCCAATCCGTCTGCTGACTTTCTGAGTTATGAACTACACTACCAAGGTATGTAGAGCTCTCTGTGACTTCAATGTCCACGCCGCAAGTGCGTACCAACTGAATAGGTTCTCCTAGCAAATCCCCAAAGTCCTGGATCTTGGTCTTGATCCAGGAGACCTTTAGACCTAAGGGTTTCGCTTCATTGCTAAATGCATCCAGAGCCACCAAAGGTTTCCAAAGACTCGGATACAATAGCAATAGCATCAGGTCTGTAATCTTGCTCCATAATGACTTGATGACTTTGAATAGTAAGTCTGCCCACTATACAGTCCATGGGCGTTGAAAAGAATTTGTGTAAGGACACAGCCTTGCCTCAGTCCTGAACCAACAGGAAAGAAGCTGTACAGGCTTGCTATTACTCCAATAATCATTGTTGGAATTCCTTTCAGTCTCAGGATCTCCCAGAGTGATTACCGATGCATTGTGGCGAACACCTTCTTGAGGTCGATGCAGGCTGCAAGTAGCCCACACCCGAACTCACAACGGCGCTCTACAATGAGTCCAAGCGCAAGGATACGGTCTATTGGGGACTTACCAGGAGTGAATCCAGATTGCTTCAGCCTCTGGTGCCTTAGTAGGTGGTATCTGATACTTTTCAGAAGGATGTGGGCGAGAACCTTGCCTGGTATACTGAGTAGTGTGATGCTTCGGTGATTGCTGCAATTCCATCGGCCCCCCTTCCCCTTCCAGAGAGGGATGACCACACCCCTCAATAGGTCAGGAGGAACACTACTGGACCGCCAGATGGCAGCCAGGACAGCATGCAATCCCCGCGCCATAGGTTCACCACCAGCCTTTAACAGTTCAGCTGGTATGCCGCATATAGCTGCTGTTTTACTATTCAGCTTGGAGATCGCTCCCCGAACTTCAGTTAGGGAGAGTGGATCCTCACTGATGGGTGGGTCCGGCAACGGAATTTCGGCACTCCCCGCATCCAAGTTAACTGTTGGTTGATCAACCTGATATATCTGCTCAAAATACTCAGCCCAATGTTCCCACACTGTAACAGGATATGAGACAATTTGGCCACTTGCTATGCGAACTGCTGTCACCTGTGAAGAGGGCTTGAAGTTAAGCTTTCTAAGAAATGGCCTTTTACTTCCTCTGCAAGACTTCTAATAAAATGTTCTTGTCTCTTATTATCTGAGTGCGCACCTGAGAACGGTGCAATTCCCGATCCCCTGTCAGTCGTGCCATATGAAAAGCATCTGTAGCTTCCAGTGTCTCCTGCGGGATGAAATTCTGTATTGTTCTCGGACGTGCACCAGTCGTCTCTTGAGTTGCATCAAACATTTCGTGCTTGAAGGTATCCCACAGAAGAACAGGGTCTGTCAGACTGTTGAGCTTTGAAACGAACAGAGATTACCACAGCAAACCCATGGGCACACTCCCCCTCCCTCAGCCTGTGGCTCCTGAACCATGTAGACTGACAGATATCTCATAGCCATCTCGATCACAGCCAGATACCGCATTAAAGTCACCCAGAACAATGTGAATATTTCGCCGGGGATAACTGTCTGCCACAGATGAAAGTTTGGTGTAGAATATCTCTTGCGTCGAGTTTACAAATATCGGTAGGAGCGTACACAGCAATGAGACATGAAGCCAAATGATAGCTTCTGTCTCAATACCATTGAACACTCATCAACAGGAGTAACCTCTACTACCGAGGGCTGGAGTCTGCTGGAGATGGTGACCGTCGTCGCTATTACACCAGTAATAGGTGTAGCCACCTACACTGGTCTTACCGCTGCCAAGTCCTCTCACCTCTGAGAAAGCAACCACCTCAACTCTCAGCCTCCCAAGTTCCCTCGATAGTAGAGGAAACTGATCATCCTGGCGCAAAGAATGGACATTCTAAGCCCCACCCTGACTTCCCGCTTGAAGTTTAGCCTCTGGCAGTCACTCCGGATGGACGCCACCTCTGCCACCCTCGCCAACGCTGCTCCATATAAAAGGGAGTGGCTGGCTGCATGCCCCATCATCCAGAACGCAGGCGGGATGAGTAGTTCCTGTTCCCATCCTGCGTTTTCAGCAGTCACCCTCCCAACAAGGCCTAGAGTCCATCTCACTTGCTGGGTGGGAGGGACTTTTTCCCTCATCCCAGCCGATTGGTTATATCTGGGGGGAGGACTGGCAAGGCATACTTCCCCTGAGCCTCCCATTAACCTCAGGTGACTTAGGGGCAGGAGTTGGTACAGGGCCAGGGCATGTCCAGATGATGGTGGGCCATGACCCTGAACCTCTTAGGCTTCCTGTTGCTCCGAGATCCCCCACGGTTTATCATAGGACTGCAAGTTACCCAATTTCCATGGGAGGCACTGCAGAAATCTCAAGTAGTTCTCGATCACAGCCTGCGCTCCAGCAGTTGCCCTCCCAACAGGGCCCACAATCCACCTCACTTGCTGGGTGGGAGGGACTTTTCTCCTCCCAGTCTTTCCATTATACAGAACACTGCCCATTGGTTATATCTGGTGGGAGGACTAGCAAGGCCCACCTCACCCGAGCCTCCCATTAACCCCAGGGGGCTTAGGAGCAGGAGTTGGTACAAGGCCAGGGCGTGTCCAGACGCTGGTGGGCCATGACCCTGAACCTCTGGGGCCTTCTGCTACTCTTAGATCCCCCACAGTTTAGCCTGGGACCACAAGGCACCCAATTTCCATGCGAGGCCACAAGGAGGCACTGCAGAAATCTCGATGATGGAGAGGCTGTGCACTGGCAAGGGGAGGCTTATGCAGGACAGCTCCCTCTTTCGCATTAGGCTAGCGGTGGCAGCTGCAAGCAAGAAGGCATGCAAGCACTTAACACTAACTAGACTACCAAACCATCGCTTCACATCACCCGGTGTGTGAGGCACCATATATATATATATATATATATATATATATATATATATATATATATATATATATATATATAAAATATTTATATAAAATGTATATACAAATGTATATATATATGTATATATATATAATATATATATATATATATATATACACATACATACACACTCATACATATATATATATATATATATATATATATATATATATATATATATATATTATATTGCATATATATATATATATTGCATATATATTGCATATATATATATTGCATATATATATATATATATATATATATTGCATATATATATATATATATATATATATTTTGTATATATATATATATATATATATATATATATATATTCATATGTATGTTTATATATATGTGTGTGTGTGTGTATTTTTACATATATGTATATGTATATATATATATTCATATATATATGTGTGTGTATATATATATATATATATATATATATATATATATATATATATATATATATATATATATATATATATATATAAAATATTATATATATGTGTGTGTGTAATATATATATATATATATATATATATATATATATATATATATATATATATATATACACACACACACACACACACACACACACACACACACACACACACACACACACACACACACACACACACACACACACACACACACACACACACACGCGCGCGCGCGCAATTTCGGTTCAAAGGCAGCTGGTCTGAAGGCGAAACCAGAAATTTTTTTGAAAGATTCTGGAAAAGACCCGGACAACATTGATGTTCAATTGGTAGAGGAGTACCTAGTTCAGGTGTACAAATCAGGTACTTCACTAAAAAACATTGAATGATCTGTATCATCTCTTCC
>NC_091554.1:23420002-23421702 GCF_042767895.1 Penaeus vannamei
AGGAATTCCAACAATGATTATTGGAGTAATAGCAAGCCTGTACAGCTTCTTTCCTGTTGGTTCAGGACTGAGGCAAGGCTGTGTCCTTACACAAATTCTTTTCAACGCCCATGGACTGTATAGTGGGCAGACTTACTATTCAAAGTCATCAAGTCATTATGGAGCAAGATTACAGACCTGATGCTATTGCTATTGTATCCGAGTCTTTGGAAACCTTTGGTGGCTCTGGATGCATTTAGCAATGAAGCGAAACCCTTAGGTCTAAAGGTCTCCTGGATCAAGACCAAGATCCAGGACTTTGGGGATTTGCTAGGAGAACCTATTCAGTTGGTACGCACTTGCGGCGTGGACATTGAAGTCACAGAGAGCTCTACATACCTTGGTAGTGTAGTTCATAACTCAGAAAGTCAGCAGACGGATTGGCCTAGCAGCAGGGATTATGAACTCTCTTGAAAAGAATATTAGGATATGCCAGTACCTATGCAGGACCAAGCTATGTGTTTTCAATGCCCTGATAATGCCAATTTTACTATACGATAGTGAAACCTGGACGTTATCTTGTGCATTGGAGTCTCATCTTGATGCCTTTTGTAGTAAGGCCCTGATAATGCCAGATTTACTATGCAATAGTGAAACCTGTTGCTTGCATAATTCATGACTGTTTTCTCACAGGATAATCCTGCACACCAGGTTATCTTTGAATGATGTATACATATTTATGTATATATATACATATATATACATATATATACATATATACATAAATATTCATATACATATATACATAAATATTCATATACATATATATATATATATATATATATATATATATATATATATATATGTGTGTATGTATATGTATATACATATATATACATAAATATGTATAAACATATATATACATAAATATTTATATAATATATATAAATATATATACCTTACATATATATATATATATATATATATATATATATATATATATATATATATATTACATTTATATATACATATGAGTGTGAAAGAGATGTTCTACGCCAAACTAACGCCTGTGTCAGACAGGTGCCCCCGGCGAGATATTCGTGTTGTCCTGGGTGACTTCAATGCGGTATCTGGCTGTGATCGAGCTGGCTATGAGATGTCTGTCGGTCCCCATGGTTCGGGAGCTGATACTGGCAGCAAGAATAGCCTCCATTTCCGGGATTTTGCTAGGTCCCAGAAATTGAGGATGAGACGATTGGTGAACGCCCGAGAGCAAGGCGAAATTTCATCTCGCAGGAGACACTGGATCCCAAAGACGCTTGTCGTGCGGCTCGTCTGGCAGGGGATCAAGATTTGCACCTTTCCCAGGTGTGCAGAACTCGGTCACTGTTAAGAAGGGACAAGGAACAGTTTATTAGGAATCTTGCTGAGGAGGTAGAAGGCCATTTCTATGGTACTGACCATGGATTGGTTGTAGCTACCCTCCGAGTCCATTTCAAAACCCCCCAGCGGACCATTGATCACCCCAGGGTGTTACACTTGGACAGGATGAGGGAGGGGGAATGTGCCCGGGGGTTTGCTGAGGCAGTCTCTGGTCGTTTCACAGCGCTCGAAAATCTGACGGACCCTGTACTTTTGTGGGACACCTTCAAGCGTGAAACATTTGATGCAGCTCAAGAGACGATTGGTGAACGCCCGAGAGCAAGGCGAAATTTCATCTC
>NC_091554.1:23422202-23424702 GCF_042767895.1 Penaeus vannamei
TGGATTTGTCATATTTGCGAGATAATTATCCCGCCCACACAACCGATATGACATTTTAAAACCTCTTTCCACTGTATATACTGCCAAGCTCGCGAAAATAGGTAATAGTGCGAATTATTTCTTCTCAGAACTCATGTCATAGGTATTACATATGATTATATTATATATGATTATATTATATATATTATATATATGATTATTATTATTTAGGTATTATATATAATTACATCGTCAGCCTCTTGTTGGTAAGTTTGTTCTGACTGGTTAGGACGAGAGGCGTAACACGTTTCCCACTTTGACAGAAAAATGTTAATGAATTCACCCTTTTCATTCCTACTTATGCAACTAACAGGCGAACTACCTAATAGATTAAAAAGTAGCTTCCCTTCTGATATAAAAACACTAATGTAAATATTGGTGATGGGTCTTCCATTTTATGACAATATAAAAAGAAGAGTCAACACAGAATGCTGGCTAGCTTTTTAGTGATTTACCTAACCTTTATACCCTCAAAATCGCCTATATTACAAGTATATGGCAAAGAAAAGGAACCATGCAACTCCCTCGTTGGTTACAGTAATCTCCCTTGTCAGGAGCGTGCTCACTGTCAGAATGATTTTTGTCTATCATAAGAACAGAAGCAGCATTGTAAAAAGGTAAAAAATAACCTTGCTTGAGAGCATAAATTCAACCAAACTCCCGCAATCGTCCTTCTCACCTGCCAACAAATATGCGGTTAAAGATCTTTCGGAGATGGTCACCTCTACGTCGGCCTACTGTGATTTACTTTATTGGGGAACGCTCATCTAGGCACCATTTTTAAAAAGTAATGCACCCTTACATTGTATCAAATCTCCCTGTGCAAAGAGAAACAACTATTTTTACACCGGCATTGAATATAACTTGCTAAGCGACTTCTACAATATTTTCTGATAAACTTAATACCCATTCATGTCAGATTAAGAAACACTGATATGTCTAAACATCTGGCTAAGATATAATGTTTTACTAATTCACTAATTGCCATAGCGACGAAACCCGTTAAAGGTCTCCTAAAACAATTTCTATCTTGAAAAAAAAGTACAAAAGAGAAGGTTTTAAGCAATTGTAACACATTTTTTACGTTTTAGCCATAGGCTCTTTATCTAAACAAAGGTTTTGATTAGATATGAAGACGTTTTAGGATAAAATGATATAACTCGTTTGCCTTTCTTGTCATACAGTTTTTATAATTTTACCTGTATTACGCTCATTTAGGCACCATTTTTAAAAAGTAATGTATGCATTAAGTGACTCACCAATTGTCGTAGCGACGAAAACCGTTAAAGGTCCCTTAAAAAACTTTTCACCTATAAAATACAAAAAAGTGAGAAAAACAAACGTATAAGAGAAGACCATGCAATTGTTAACATACTATTTGACGTTTTAGCAGCAAATTCTTTATCAAAAAGAACTTTCATATGATATGAAAAAGTTTTAGGTGAAAAGAACTTGTTTGTCCGTGTCAGAGCTTTTATAATTTTACATCTATTGGACTTATATAAATTCGCCTAAAAATGGATTTTCGACCAAGGATAAATTTATTCAAAGGAGTAGAAAGTGAACATGAAAGCATCGATGCGATAGGTCTTAGCAGCTAGCACGCGAATTTCCATTTCTTTTCTTAAACCACACTCCGTGACCTCACACGAAGGGGTCGTGTGGTACCCTGCTCCGGTGCCCTCGCCCCTTACACATGGAACTCTGGTGTCATGTACGAGGAAATTGTTCATGAATCTTTAGGTGCGCATATACCTCGCAATTGAAACGTCATGAGAGTAGCTATGTTTTAAATTCAATTGAATTCATTCCTCCGCCGAGTGCCAAGTACTGTGTTAGTGACCGTTGGAGCTGAGTGCCCCGTTGTCCCGAGCGCCATAATTCACCTGTCACGAGGCGGGCGAGCCAGGCGCGCCAGGCGCCGCGGTCACCACCCCCACGATGGGGGAAAGCCGCAAAGTAAACACTGAGGGGGAAGACTCGCGGGATAGCTGTCCCACCCCTCCCCGGGCTGAAGAGTGCGCTTCAGCCTGTAATTCAGTGGACAGGACCGCTGAACCCATCGCCATGCAAGAGGCACAAAGTGACGGTGATGCCCAGGTGGGTGACACCGCTGCTGACCAAGGAGGTGACGGCTTCACGTTAGTGGGCCAGAAAAAGAGAAAGAAAAGAGAGCCCACTAACTCCAGCAAGACGCCACTCGCACCGAGGAAAGACTACGTCCGTCTCGCCTTCCCTGAAGGCACCACGAAAAAAGAAAAAATGAAATGGCTACAGGACCTTGGCAACCCCTCTTCGAACCTGAGGGGTAAGCCCATTGACCTTGTGAGAGGGGACACGCTCTCCTCGCCATATATCTATGTCGCCCGCTCCCAGCAGAGCTATATAGAAAACCTTACCGGGGGACTTATTGGAGGTATTACCTTCAAATCATGCGATGAAAAGAAGAAATCGGAAAAAT
>NC_091554.1:23434702-23437202 GCF_042767895.1 Penaeus vannamei
CGGCACTTTCCCATGGCCCATGAAGCAGCCAGCATCTCCAGCTCGATTGTGGCGTAGCGTGACTCGGCGTCGGTTAGAAACCGTGAGCCACACTGGACGAGCCGGAGCTGGCCGTGGCCATGTTCCTGAAATAGGGCGTATCCCAGACCATAGAGGCGAGAGGCGTCAGTTTGAAGTCACTGGCAGTTTCGGGTTGAAAGGAGCCAAGACTGGGGGCGATAGGAGGGCAGCCTTGACCTTCCCAAATGCCTGGTCATGGTCTGGGGTCCAAGTGAAGGACCGTTTTGGTGACATCAGAGGGCGGAGAGGCTGGGCAGTGGCCGCAATCTCTGGTGAGAAGTCGGCCAGCTGATTCACAAGACCCATGAACGACCGGAGGTCCGTAATATTGGAGGGTGTAGGGTAGTCTCGTATGGCTGCAACCTTTTCAGGGTCTGCAGCGATGCCCTCTGGAGAGATATTATATCCACAAAAACTGACATTGGTGGCGGCTACCATGAACTTGTCCTTGTTCAAGGTTATGCCGTGAGCGCGACACCTGGATAGCATCTGGAAAACTCGTCGCAGGTGAGTCGGTAAGTCACTGTCGAAGAGGAGGATATCATCCACTACCTTTACGCAGTTGGTGATGCCTTGTAGAGCCAGGTCTCCGCGAAGACAGTAGGCATCCCCAGTAGCGGCAAATCCCATAGGTCCTCTGCAGTGGTAGTAACGCCCATGAGGTGTTATGAACGTCGTGAGGTGACGGTCTTCCTCCGCAAGGTCCATTTGCCAATATCCATGCAATGCATCTGCCTTAGTAAAGAACTTGGCAGATGGAGTGATGGTGCGGATAGCGTCAGCGGGTGTGGGCGATGGGTGTAGGCCTGGACACTTGGGAGTTAAGGCGTGTGAGGTCCACTGTGATGCGTACACCATTGCCAGGCTTAGGTACCAGGACCATCAGATGGCACCACTCGGAGGGCTTGTCACCGACGGGCGAAATGATCCCTTGCTGCACCAGGGAATCAAGTTCCTCCTTGACCTGGTCCCGGTAGGCGAAAGGTATAGGTCTAGGCGTGTGTATGGCAAAGGGTGTCGCACCTGGCTGAAGGTGGATCCTCATTGGTGGGCCAGACATCTTCTTCAGTGGCGTAGTCTGGAGGTCAGTCTTAGACACAAGGACGTCGCTGAAGTGTTGTAGGAAGTAGGTCTGAGCAGTAGTGGGGGACAACATTGCCGAGGCAGGCATCTGCTGTGCACATCTGTTGACATGGGTCACAGAGAGGATGGGCTTTGGGAAATCTGTTGAGACGATGGCCAGGTCCACGCAGTGGCCATACGAGAGCAGAGGTGTCTGGATGTCCTCGTGAACGTGGACAATGGCCTTGCAGGACGCTTGACCGAGCTGGAGGGTGGTCTCGAAACAACCCAAAGCTGGAGTCATGGACGACCCATCTGCTGTGAGGACGTCAGTTGCAGGCGGGGGTGAAAGATTGCATCTGGGGATTCCCAAGGATTCCAGGTGCTTCGGGCCAATCACCGTGATATCAGCTCCAGTGTCAGGTAGCATCAGTAGTTGGGAGGACTTTGAGCCATAGGACAGGGTGATATTGACTGGCTTAGGGGTCCTGCCGGTGGACACTCTACGTGCTCTACGAGTCTGGTTGGTAGAGGTCTTCCTGGTGGACTTGCAGCACTTGGCGAAGTGACCCTGTTTGTGGCAAGTGGTGCATTCAGAGTCCTTTGCTGGGCACCGGGGCGTACGGTGCCAATGACCCTTGTACCCACAATTTGGGCAGGTACTATTTTTTGCTGGGCAATGTCCCACGGCATGTTGACGGGTACAAGACCTACAGGAGGCGAGCGAGTCCTTGGTCAACGGTGGAGACTGACAGCGTTGAGGCGTGTGCTTAGTCGTAGCTGTCATCTTCTGGCGGCGTTGGTTCGTCTTGTATGAAGAGAGGATGTTGAGTTAGCTGGGGGCAGCAACGATAGCAGATGCAGCGGCCCTGGAGGACTCAAAGGTTCTGCAGCAGGTGACAAAGTCATCTAAAGATGCCTGGCTGTCGAGGGAGACAAGGCGCTGCACGAGTTCCTCTTCACATACGCCCATCAAAAGAATCATCTTAAGCTGTGTTGCAGCACAGGTAGTGCGGTCCCCTGTGCAGAGTTCACTTTCGTCAGCTAAGTCCTTCATGCGGGCGTAGAAGGCAGAGAAGGGCTCACCAGGCGTCTGCTTGCAGGAAAGGAGTTCCCGGCGTCGTAAGGCTTCGTTCTGCGAGTTGCGGAAATACTGCTGTAAAGCGTCGAGGACTTGGACTACTGGCATGGATGAGTCAGGAGGTATTGCCAGAGTGTAATGCAGCAGCCGCTGAACTTCCAGCGAAACACATGTGCGGAGGTATATGTGTTGTGTGGCTGGGGGTAGACTGTGGAGGCCCATTAGCACAGAATAGTCTTCGAACTTGCGACGCCACTGACGGAACAGTTGGTAGGTGACGTCGGACTGTAGCTGAGG
>NC_091554.1:23456824-23467639 GCF_042767895.1 Penaeus vannamei
TGCAATATCAAAGGCAGATTGAAGATCAAGAAATACGGTTTGCATGCCTGGTATTGATTTTTTAAGTATTCTGCAAAACAATGCTGACTGCTACGTCCTGGGAGAAATCCATACAGTCTGGGGGATAACTTAGCATGTATACGGTACATGAGTCTGTTCAGAATTATTCTCTCAAGTACTTTGCACAGACAGGAGGTCAAGGAAATTGGTCTGTATTTGTCAGTGTTGGATTTGGGAAATAGGGATGATTAAACTTTTAGTCCAGGAGCTTGGGAGGATTCCTTGTGATAGGCTGAGTCTATACAGGTGTAAGAGTGGGTTGCCTGGCACCTGCGCAATGAGGCGAAGAACACTGTAAGTAATGGGGCTGTTGCCTTGCCTTTCACAAGGGCATTTCTCAGTTCCCATTCGGTTATTTCGGCAAAGTCGGATGGGTCAATAGCAGCACAGGCTACTGCTATATTGAATTTCCTATCTATTTTTGACTTGTCGAGATGGTCTTTTATCCCTTGTGGAAGTGAGCTCAGCTGAGAGTTTTCAGCCCACTGCTCCAGTAGCATATTAGCCTGTTCTTGTGGGCTGTGAAACTGCGGTGTTGTGGGAGCTTTACCTGTCAGCCTATTAATCTTTCTCCATACATCAGCCATGGAAGTTTGACTATTGATGCTTTGCAAAAATTGTTCCCAGTGTTTACTGCGAATCTCAGTTTTTAGTTCTCTGAATTCTTTATTGGCTTTAAGAAACTGAATAAGATTGTCTGACGTCTTGTTATCTTTATAGCAATTGGCAAGCTCCTGAACTCGTTGATGTTCCTTGGCTAGAATTGGGTCATTGATCCACCTCGGAGCATGGGGGGCTTGGGGGCTCTTTTTCTTCGAGAGTTTTCGTGAACAGACCCATGTGTTATAGTAGTCAGTGACAACTTTGATTAAATCCTGAGAGAAATTTTCAACTGTTGTTACTTCATATGTGTTGTACCAATCAAAGACACGTGCCTTGAAGTGATGCTCCAGGCCCGGTGGGATGATTATTCTAAGCCTAGGTGTTTTAGGGGCTGAGTTGCTGTCAACAGTATAGTCAGTTCGGATTGCAAAGTGGTCACTAACTAATTCTCGTACCAGTGAAGTACAGACATTACCATGAACTAGATTTTTGCCAAATACGTAATCTAACCTGCCACCTCCCAAATGAGTTTCTATTTCTGTGTCACATACTGTTAGTGATCTACTATTAATGAAATGTTTGAATTCTTCCCCATTACTATTACGCTGGCTGTCTCCAAAGTGTGGGTGCCTTGCATTAAGGTCGCCCATGCATAACGTGCCTTGGTTGTGAAAATTGGGTAAAGAAACAGCCAGAAATTTTGACGATCTGGCATATATATTATATAGTGAAAAATACCCAGAGGCAGTCTGAATTTTTAAATGATGAAATTGAACATCAGTGTTCTTTGGATTTTTTAACTAATTTATGTGGCAATGTTACCTTCACATATGTCAACAATCCAGTCATGGCTGTATTCACATAAGAATGATATCTGAGTGTGAAAATTGGCCCCGTGGCCCCGTAGAGTTAAACACCAATATTCGCCCTCACCATCAGCAGCTTCTCGACGACGCATACCGAGACCTGATTGGTTGACCACGGACACCTCACGGCTCGCCTATTGGACCGCAGGCTCCCCTCGTTCCCGGGTGGCTGGCACAGCTCAGACCCACTTAAGCTCCTGCACCCGGGCCGAGTTAAGGGCATACCTGGATCTCTAGGTCCACATAGGGCATACCTGGATCTCTAGGTCCAAGGTTTTTCGTTCGTTGTCATCGTGGATGATAAAGAGATTGACACCCCCACGACGGACAAGACGATTGGCCCTTGGTGTAACTGCTTTGGGTGCAGTTATGCAATACCTGCTTTGGGCTAGTGCTTTTAATTACAAGCCTTGATGTGCAAGTAATTAAAAGCATGAAGCACAGTGGCAGCCAATAGTTTCACTGCGAAGTGTTCGGCCGAACATATAAGGGCTCACGCCCGTTCGGCAGGGTTCCGACCCGGACCGGCCTTCCCACACAGAGACAGTTGGCTACCCTGTGTGCCTCACTTTTTTTGATACCACTTCCACCCTTTCATCGTCCAGTTAATTAGCTCTGCTAACCTCCCCTCTACCCATCATTCATCACCCTCGCTATGGCGTAACCCATGGGTCACGTCATCAAATTACCGTACACTGGGGAGCCTATCTGTTGCGAGGAGGCTCTCCAGAACATATTCATCATCACTAAGGTGGCAGTCACACACCTCTTTAAGGTCCACAATGGCTTCAAGGTGACAGTTGCCAAACCCGAACACCTGACCCCATTTCTTTCGGCCGACGGCAAAGAAAGCTCAAAGATCATGGCTTTTCACCTGTTCCCTCCCCCGAGATGAAGGCTAAGTGTACGATCATGGCGAAAAAGATCGACAAGACGATCCCCCCACGATCGTGTGAGTCCATCTGCCAGGAGGTTTCCGTCAAGAACGGTGTCACTGTTCTCGACGTCTACAAGCCGCCCGAGTCGCGAATCGTCAAGATTCGCGTCTCATCCCCCGAGGAAGCCCAAAAACTTCTCTCACGGGGACTCAAGATGTTCAATACATCGGTCCCCACCTACAACTTAGAACCCGAATGCTTCATTCACATCGACCAATGCTTAAACTGCTACCGCTTTCACCACAAAAAACACCAATGTACACACCCCCAGAGATGCTCTCGGTGCACCGGCGACGGTCATTTCTTCGCCAGGTGCACTGAAACCATCAAATGCTGCAACTGCGAGGGATCGCATGTCGCAGTTAGTGGATCCTGCCCTAAACGGAAGGAAATACTAAAGGCAAAATGAGCTGAGCTCCGCCAAGACTTCCTCTCTGACAACTCTGCCCACACAACCCCAAACAAGTACCCTCACACCTAACACAAACCCAAAAATCCAGGCCATATTACACGTAAGTCTCATCGCTGCCAAATACAACGCTAAAAGAATCGCAAACATTGTCCCTATTATGCTCCAAAGAAACGGCTTCCCCAGCATTGTTGTCCCTGAGGAAATCTTTGAAGATGAAAACCTATACATCCCTGAGACACTCACCCAGAGCCTCATTTTTCCTCACAACACCGACACCTCGTTTTGCAACCTCAGCCACAACGAAGACATAAAAAAAACAGCACAGGCACGCCATTCTACAAATACCATTGATCACAAACGCAAACAAACCGCACCACCATCCACGCACGCCAAGAAAGACAAAAAGGATCCTCCTATCCCGCAAGCTCGTCGTCATAGATTGGATGACACCATTCTTGACGACGACAGTAGCGACTCCGACATCGATGTTGAGAGCGTTCTCGAGGCCGGGCTTGGGCTCTCGGACCCCCTGGCTAGAGCCATGCTCCCTGCCAGGGGACCCCTGGGACAGCGCGGGAGCATCGGGAATTGGTCCGCCTCACTCGAGCTTCATCCTGCTTCAGCGGTGATGGTTAACCGAGGGACAGCTCTGGAGCCACGGTCGAGAGGCCGGGGCTCCGAGCATACCGCAGATGGAGCCAAAAACCTGCTAACTTCTTTCCCCTCCCCCTCAATTAGCCGAAAGGCTCCACGCCCCGTGGGAACGTTGTGGCGGGGCGAGCCGCGCTCAAGGTCGCGGGGTATTCCCCGCGCCACGAGTAGCGGCCGCGCCTCGCCACACGGACCCGCGGGGGTGTGGCCGCGCGGCGAACACGCGAGTCTGCCGAAGGCGCTGGGCCCCTCAACCCTTTTCCCCTTTCAACAAACCCACTCCCACTATTACCTCAAGTTTACCCCGCAGGCTGGGTGAAGCCCTGGCTCCTTCTTATCCTAAAATTCTTTTCCTCCTCCTTATCCTTCTCCTATCCCCACTCTTGCTTCCCCCCCTCTTCTTTACACGCTTTTAGCTTTTTTAGGGCCGAGCTCATCACTCACGATCCTCCAGCCAAGCAAGACACAGCAAGCAGCAACTAGGCCTACCCAGGCCATAGCCGACGGATGAGCCGCCCCGGCTCTCCCCGGCGATCTCCAGCACACCAACCATACCTGTGGGCACTCACACCCACACACAAAAGCTCCTTAAAGAGATGATTGACACCAGTCTATGGCGGATGCAAATCCATTGCCATACTGGTGACTTTCCGGAGTGACACAAATACCCAGCCTTCTGGAGTATCACGGTTATCGCTCACTTAGCTCCCTCACTGGAGGGGGAGTACTTGTAGCCGACCCCCGCAACCTGCAGCACAGCATACTTCCCCCAGCCTTTCAAGATTGCAGGGGGGGTGAAAGAAAAACCTAAAGCAGGCCGAACGTGTCCGGCCTGCTGAACCGAGCAAGGGCATGACAGAAACACCAACCACAAAGTCTGTCCATGCACACCAGACTGAGGGAAACCTGAACTCTCCTCAGAACCCCCTCAGTCAAGAAAGGGCTCTAGCTGAACCAGCCAAACCAGCTGCCCCCACTTCTAAAGGCCTTAAACCCCTGCAAAGGGTAGGCGTGAAGCGACGAAGGGTGGAAACTGACTCTGAAGAAGAGGCAGAGCACACCCCAAGTCGACTAACGCGGTTTAAGGTACAAGAAAAAAAAAAAAAAAAAAAAAAAACCTGAAGACTTCGACAATGCATACCAGTTGGTAAGGGC
Source organism: Penaeus vannamei (assembly GCF_042767895.1). NCBI lineage: Eukaryota > Metazoa > Arthropoda > Malacostraca > Decapoda > Penaeidae > Penaeus > Penaeus vannamei. The sequence continues at coordinate 23,461,510 of NC_091554.1, forward strand.
ATTGGAGAAGGAAAGAAATGTCAGGCTCTCAATCCGAATCTCTGGAGATGAAGGCATGATCATTGCCCCCAAAGACAAAGCCACCCTGAACTTCCTGCTGGAAATCAAGGTGCTAAAAGACGGGAGAAAAGTGTGTATCTCACCACTGACCTCCCAAGAGAAAAAGTCCAAGATGGTGCTACTTGGTTTCCCACTAGGGTTCGACGTGGAGGTGATCACATCTCTCCCACAAGTGGTGGAGGCTTCCCGCATGACCAAAGGGAAGTCTCCAACCAGGCAAATCCTGGTTATCCTCAAGGGAGCCCCAATCACCACCCATGATCTGGGTAACTGGGGGCTCATACAAGCTCAGGACATATGTGCCAGAGCCCTTGAGCTGCTTCACGTGCCAGAAATTTGGGTATCACCAGGCCAACTGCAAGGCCAAACCAAAATGGGGTTATGCAGCGAGGCACATGAAACAGAAGTGTTGTGTGTATCAAGGCACACAAAGATGGCCAGGACACAACAGCCAAGTGTCCAAACTGTGCCAAGAAGCATCATGCCTGGAGCCTGGCTTGCTCTGTCAGGAAACAGGCAGTTATTAAAAAGCTGGAGCTAGCCAAAAAGCGTCCTGACTTTGTCCCTGCGCCCCCAGGCACCTACGTCTGGGGTAAAAACAAAAAAGAAGACTCCCCGACCTCCTAAGAGGAAGGAGTCGCCCCCACAGCGAAAACTGGATACCTCTAACAGAGAGGAATTCTCCAAGCTTGCTAGTGGCAAAACCACAAAAAATAACCAAAGGGAAAAAGGTTCAAAGACCACAGCAATGGTCCCCCCAGTAGAGGATAATCTTTTCTTTGACGAGAAAGATATGACTCTCCTGTTGAGTGCTGTAGTTTCTGCAGTAGCAACAGCCTTGGGGAGGACCAGTGAGGAGGCGGAGAAAGCAGTGCAGGTCGCAATGACGGCTATGACCCAAACTGTGGCAGCTCTGAAGGGAAGGAAGCTAGAAGCCTCCAAACCGAAAACGAGCAGCGCTCCCCTCCCTAAATCCTTGGATGGCAGGCTAGCTTCAGGAGAAGAATTACGTGAAACCCCAGCTAGTCTGTCAGGACAGGCTGAAATTGTGCAGCAGAAGCCCCCACTGCAGGCCGAGTCTGTGCAGCCAAAGTCTCGTCCCTTGAACCGAGGTGGCACTTCCAACCTAGGCTCTACACCCCTCGGTAGAGCCTTAACCGGAGTGTCTGACTTAGAGGAAGTATTACAATCCGCAATCAACGAGGATCTGTATTTATCTGATGCCACCAGCACCGGGGCATCTGAAGCTGAAGCAAGTGACTCTGAGTAACCATCATGACACACAATCTAAGCATTCTGCAGTGGAATATCTGTAGCTATAAAAACAAGAACTCCTTTCTCCAGTCAATAGTGCGAGCAAGGAGCATGGACGTCGTCATGCTCCAAGAGACACTAACTATGGGATCCGTGTGCTTCTCAGGATATCATGCCTTCACCACTCCAAACCTGGATGGTGCTAGAGGCCTGATGACCCTGGTAAAAGAAGCTATCCCGTGCTCCTTATTAGCCAACCCACCGCACTGTGGAGACGGTGTTGAATCTCTTGCTGTTGAGATTCAGCTACCTGGGGGCCCTATAAAAATATATAATATTTATAGCAAACCACCGTGTGAGAGCTTAGATCTGAACCAGGTCTGTGCTACTGCAGCACAAGACCGAGTGATCATAGGGGGAGATTTCAATGCACACATAGCCATGCTGAATCCCCGCAAAAGGCCGAACGCGGCAGGCATTCACATAGCAGAAGTGCTTGAGACATTCCCTGAGATCGCTCTTCTCAACACCAAAGAATCAATGCATGTGAGGGGAGGGGTCCTAGACCTCACCTTTGCCACTGCAACAATGGTGGAGAGAATTCGGTGGTGTGTCGATGATACGGTTACTAGTGATCACTACGGCATAGTCACCACACTAACGGATGCAGGTCCAGCCCAAAGACCACATCACATTCCTAAATGGAAAACAGACAAGGCCAACTGGTTTGCCTTCCAGGAAGGCTTGGCTCGATGTCTGAAAGACAATGAACCCAACAACAATAATGAAAATGTGGATGTGCTAGAGGCAAGGCTAATCCAGGCCATAAACCAGGCAGCCTCACAAACCATCCCCAAAACTCGCCCAAGGTCCAGAACTCACAAAGATGTCTGGTACTATATTGACGAGATCAAAGAGGTCAACCACAGGGTTAATATGTGTAGAAAAAACTTCCGACGGCAAAGATCTCCCGACAATCTGGCACTGCTGAGGGAAGCTGTCGTGGATGCCAAGGAAACTGCCAACAAAGTAAGGCAGGAAAAATGGCTGGAATGGTGCCAAACTTTTGGGCACCAGACCAGCCTTACAGAGTTGTGGAAACAGGTCAGGCAAGCAACAAGCCGCCAAGCCCCGAAATGCACTCATCATGAGCCACAATCAGAGGCTAACAGATTGGTGCTTGAGTTCTCAGCCAGAACCAGCACCAACAATCTACCTCCAATGATGAGAGAAAAACAACAAAATTTAAATCCAGAAAGACTTGCTCTCATAAGAGACAAGGCACTCGAAGCTGATGAAACGGATGCCTTGTTCTCTCTTAGGGAACTAAGAAAATCATACAAATCCAATTCTGGGTCAGCACCGGGATCTGATGGGATCTCTCACCCCATCATTTCGCATCTAGGCCTTGCAGGAGAACTTGCATTCTTGCATGTTATCAACAAATCCTGGCAAACAGCCACGGTGCCCCAGAGCTGGAAACAAGCCACAATAGTTCCCATCCCAAAACCAAAGGAGCCGGGCAAGTACCGTCCCATCTCTCTTCTCAGCTGCCTGGGTAAAACAGCTGAGAAAATGGTACTCAACAGGCTCCGATGGAAAACGGATCATCTCTTATGCAGATGACTTGGCAATCATAGCCTCTGGCAATCACTGCCTAACTAGAGCTCAGCGTTGTCTGAACCTGGTGTCTGAAGAGTGTTGTAGGACGGGTCTAAAAATATCAGCAGCAAAATCCAAAGCAATGGCTCTGAGAACCAATGTCAGAAACAAAAAAAAATCACTATACAGGGTATGGATCTGGAATGGGTGAATGACTATCTATACTTTGGTGTATGGATAGGACACACACTCACTTTCAAAAAGGAGATCCAATACCTGCTTGACAGAACCAAGGAAAGACTGTCAATCATGAAAGTCATGACAGGGAGACACATAGGAGCAGGACACAAAGTACTAAGATCATTCTATGTACATGCTGTCCGTCCTATTATTGACCATGCATCTGTCGCCCTCATTGCTTCCAGCACAACATTAAAAGAAAAACTGGAAACAATACAAAACGAAGCAGCCAGGATAATTCTAGGTGCACCTAAGTGGACAAAGGTCATGAACCTCCTCATGGAAGCTGATTTACCGTCCATGGACACTAGAATTGATCTAATGGCAGCACAGTTCCTTTCAAAGGTCCTGCAGACACCCAGAAACTCCTATCTAAGACAAAGAGTTCTCAGACGCCTACAACAAGATTACCAGTTGTTTGCGGACAATTCCTGGCTCACACATACAGCCAGAGTTTTGATACGCTTTCAGCTAAAAGATTCATTGCTTGCCAAGGGTATGGACTCCCCTCACCCTGATTACAAAGAACCTCCGCAGTGGGCAAACGAAATGATCGAATTCTCAATTTTAAATCTCACAATGAGAAAAGATCAATAATCCATGCCTAGCCTAAAGGCACAAGCACAAAGGGTCATTGATCAAATAACTCCGCCGGGTAGTATAACATACTACACGGACGGATCCGTGGATCCAATAAACCATACTGCAGGCGCCGGCTTTGCAACAAAGGATACTACAGCATCCATTAGGGTCACTGACAATGCCTCAACGCTTCAGGCTGAAACGGTTGCGATCATGGAAGCATTGACACACCCGTCCCTGAGGGGAGGGCACGTTGTCATTCATACAGATTCAAGAGCAACTATTGACAGCTTACAGCATAGCATGCCCCCAGATAACATCTACCTCTTGACAACAGTGCTAAACATAGCCCAAAGAATCCTTAGTCAAGGTAGAAGAATTATCATAAACTTGGTCCCAAGCTTCATAGGCATACAAGGGAACGAGCTTGCTGATAAACTAGCCGAAAAGGGCAGGGGTATGCCCCCATCATCCATGATCGTTAAACCCAGCCGAAGGGGACTAAGCCAAGGTACCAAAGCTGCAGCGTGTGCGGTCCTCCGGGGAGCACATAGAGAAAACATCACAAAATCGCTCGCTACCAAGTGGTACTCAGATGCTTCAGGCTATGAGCCACTGGCCCTTTCTCCAAATACAAAAAGAGGTACCGAAGTCATACTATTCAGACTAAGACTAGGTTACCAATGCGCTTGGCAAATTATTGGCAATGAGACTGTGAGGTTATGCAAACACTGCGGCGAGCCTAAGGCAATCATGTTACATTACTTGCAGAATTGTGTACACACACAATTTCTGAGGCAGGGACCACCCACCACAGCCGCCGGGCTGGTAAAAAGGGTGTGCAACATGCTTACCCCGTGGCAGCTGGATCGCTTGCTTGCAATCCAGCCACCTCGATAAGCATGCAGTTCAAAGAAAACATCTGAGTTAACTAGAAATAGTTAACACAGGCCGGGCCACTCCAGAGAAAAGGCCCGGGCGAAGCATGAATTCGCAAATCAAACTGAACTGAACTGAACTGCCTACCCAGGCCTTAGCCGACGGGTGATCCGCCCTGGCTCTCCCCGGCGATCTCCAGCACAACAGCCATACCTGTGGGCACTCACACCCACACACAAAAGCTCCTTAAAGAGATGATTGACACCAGTCTATGGCGGATGCAAATCCATTGCCATAGTGTCATAATACTGTGACGCTCGGCCGCACTGAGAAAAGGACGCGTATGATTCCCGTCCGACTGGAGAACGGTTATTTTTTCGACCAATATTATACTTTGTAATAACCCCATTAGAGCAACAATAATAGGTAAATAATAGGCAATTATATCATATACAAGTAATCCGTACATGATTTGTCATGTAAGATGTATAAATAATGAAAAGGAAAAAGATCGCAATTATTAGGTCCTTCACATTTTTACGGATAGTTGACTTTAAGAATGGCTTCTGCATATTATAGTAGAAGGATAGTTCTATTCAGATATGAAATCAGAATGGCTGTATGTTTTATTGAATTTTGAGAATTAAAAAAAAGGTCAATGTAGGCCACCCAGATCACTGACACCACTCTACACCATACGTAAGATTTTGAAACCGTTCCGTATTGGCAATATCCAGAAGACTTCGGAATGCAGGTAGAAGATAGAGGATTAAGGTGTAGGAAGACTAATCTTAAACCTTGTTTTGATGATGCCAAGATAGTCATGGAAAGATGAAGAAAACAAAAAATGACGATATCTCGGTACACCACCTTTTTTAGGCACCAAAGTTGTATCAGACACAATTTTAGTCCAAAATAATAGTTTTATGGCTCATCTTGTAGCTGAATAATAAATCTAGTGCTTGTTCGAGATGGATTTTGCATTTTTTGGTTTTTGCCTGTGCTTCTTGTAAAAACGACAAATGTGTAGAAAAAAAAAAAACGAACAAAATCCTGACAATCGGCCAAGCACTAGATCTAGGATGAATCTGTTCAGAAATCACATCAGAATGCATGTGTATTTTTTTCTGGATTTTAAATAATTTTTGCCGTTTTGTCAATTTTCAAACAGAGCTTCGCAATTTTTCAGTTTTTGGTAATTTTCTATATTACCTCCGCCGCTCCGATATCGTTGGATTCCTCTCACTCTATACAATGCAAATATGTAGGTTTTATTGCGCGGAACCCTCCCATTAGCGGCAAACTTGGTCGATGTCGGAGCGACGGACGTAATATAGAAAGTTACCCTAATAATATAACCCACAGTAAAAATAACCATGGTTATTCACATAACTTCCCATTGCAGGCCTGGGGGAGGGCTGACGCCTCCCAACCCCCGCCGATGAGACAAAGAATCCACCACGTCTTCACGGCAGGATAGAGTGCACACGAACTAAATGCATCGAAAAAGGCG
>NC_091554.1:23468139-23483513 GCF_042767895.1 Penaeus vannamei
TATATATATATATATATATATATATATATATATATATCGCCCTAATTACCCTTAATATAGTCATTATGATAATCATTAGCTTAATTATTAATGTCATTTTCATCATTATAATTATCATCTATAATCTATATATATATTATAATTGTCATGATAATGACAATAATGATATTTCTGGAAATAACAAAAATAATAAGGATTAAGATAATTATAGCCGTGTTATAATTACTTTTATTATTATTTCTTTTATCATTGACGTTATTATTCAGAAAATCATTATAGTGTTGATTATTGCTATTATTGAAATTATTAGGCAAATCATTATAATTCTCATTGTATAATTATTATTATAATTATTGTCGTAATTACTCTCATAATTATCATTATTATCGTCGTTATTGTCATTATTTATGGGGTTATCATCATAATTAGCAGAATTATTGCTAAGATCATCATAATAATTTAAACTGGAAAAAGAGGGGTTTTCGACTCATCTCTCCAAAGGCTGTAATTCGCTTGATTTCGCAGGTTTCTCGACTTTTTTGGATTTTTCTACTTTTAGCCTTTTCTCTTCATCATTATTGTCATTATCATCATCATTATTATCATTACTGTCATTATCGCCCTAATTACCCTTAATATAGTCATTATAATAATCTTTTTCTTAATCATTAATGTCATTAATTATTATTTTAATAATGATAATGACAATAATGATAATTCTGGAAATATTAACAACAATAATGATTATAATAACAATAATAGCCGTGTTATATTTACAACTGCAATAATGCTGAAAATAATAATGATAATCATGATGATAATGACTATAATTATAAAAATCATAAAAATGATGACAGTAATGATAATAATGATGATAATCATTATCATTCAGTCCATTTATAATAAAATAAAGGCCAGAAGTAATAAAATCCCAAAAGTTGAAAAAACGGCAAAATCGAGTGTATTACAGCCTTTTGAGAGAAACGTAAAAAAAACCTTTTCGCTTTTTAATGGTAATTGATGATTTTAACAATAATTCTGGTAATTATGAGGATTTTAACATTAATTTAGGTAATTATGATGATTTCCATGATTATTCCTTCATTATTGACAATAATGAAGATAAATATGATGATAAATATGATGATGATGACAATGATAATGACAATTATAATGATAATAATGAGGATTTTAACATTAATTCAGGTAATTATGATGATTTCCATGATGATTTCTTTATAATTGACAATAATGATGATAATTACGATGATAATGACAGTGATAATGACAATAATAATGATAATAATGATAAAGTCATAATTATAATGATAATCTTGATAACTACTGCAATAATAGCAATAATTAATTAACTTCCCTACTAATAATGGCAATAGAAATAATAATATCATTATCATTGTCATTATAATTATAATTATAATGATAATCTTCATAATTGCTGTATTAATAGCAATAATTAACACTATTCCAATAATTTCCATACTAATAATGGCAATAGAAATAATAATAACATCATTATCATTGTTATTATAATGATTATTATTGTCATTATTATTCCTAAGATCATTATTGCTATTATCATTATATAAATAGTTATAATAATAAAAATAGCAAAAATAATTTACATAATAATTATCATAACTGCAATAATGATGATAATAATAATGATAATCATGATAATGACTATAATGATAATAATCATAAAAATGATGACAGTAATGATAATAATGATGATAATCATTATCATTCAGTCCACTTATAAAGAAATAAAGGCCAAAAGTAATAAAATCCCACAAGTCGAAAAAACGGCAAAATCTACCGTATTACTCTAATTATGAGGATTTTAACATTAATTCAGGTAATTATGATGATTTCCATGATGATTTCTTTATAATTGACAATAATGATGATAATTACGATGATAATGACAATGATAATGACAATAATAATGATAATAATGATAATGATAATCTTGATAACTACTGCAATAATAGCAATAATTAATTAACTTCCCTACTAATAATGGCAATAGAAATAATAATAACATCATTATCATTGTCATTATAATTATTATTATTGTCATTATTAATTCTAAGATCATCAATATTGCTATTATTATATAAATAGTTATAATGAAAAAAATAGCAATAATTATTGTAACTGCAATAATGATGATAATAATAATGATAATCATGATGATAATGACTATAATGATAATAATCATAAAAATGATGACAGTAATGATAATGATAATAATTATCATTCAGTCCATTTATAATGAAATAAAGGCCAGAAGTGATAAAATCCCAAAATAATTATGAGGATTTTTACATTAATTCAGGTAATTATGATGATTTCCATGATGATTATTTTATTATTGACAATAATGATAATTATGATGATAATGAATATGATTATGACAATAATAATGATGAAGTCATAATTATAATGATAATCTTGATAATTACTGCAATAATACCAGTAATTAACTCTATTCCAATAATTTCCATACTAATAATGGCAAAGAAATGATAATAACATCATTATCATTGTCATTATAATTATAATTAGTCATTATTATTTCCAAGATCATCATTATTGCAATTATCATTATATAAATAGTTATAATGATAAAAATAGCAATAATAATTAGCATAATAATTGTTACAAGTGCAATAATGATGATAATAATAATGATAATCATGATGATAATGACTATAATGATAATAATAATAAAAATGATTACAGTAATAATAATAATGATGACAATTATCATTCAGTCCATCTATAATGAAATAAAGGCCAGAAGTAATAAAATCCCAAAATTCGAAAAAAACGGCAAAATCTAGCGTATAACAGCCTTTCGCTTTTTAATGGTAATTATGAGGATTTTAACATCAATTCAGGTAATTATGAGGATTTTAACATTAATTTAGGTAATTATGATGATTTCCAGGATTATTCCTTTATTATTGACAATAATGATGATAATGACAATGATAATGACAATAATAATGATAATAATGATAAAGTTATAATTATAATGATAATCTTAATAATTACTGCAATGATAGCAATAATTAACTGAATTCCAATAATAGAAATAATAATAACATCATTATCATTGTCATTATGATTATTATTATTGTCATTATTATTTCTAAGATCATCATTATTGCTATTATCATTATATAAATAATTATAATGATAAAAATAGCAATAAATATTAGCATAATGATTATTACAAGTGCAATAATGATAATAATAATAATGATAATCATGATGATAATGACTATAATGATAATAATCATAAAAATGATGACAGTAATTATGATAATGATAATAATTATAATTCAGTCCATTTATAATGAAATAAAGGTCAGGAGTAATAAAATCCCAAAAGTCGAAAAACGGCAAAATCTAGCGTATTACAACCTTTTGATAGAAACGTCGAAAAAAAACTTTTTAGCTTTTTAATGGTAATTATGAGGATTTTAACATTAATTCATGTAATTATGATTATTTCCATGATGATTCCTTTATTATTGACAATAATGATGATAATTATGATGATAATAACAATGATAATGACAATAATAATGATAATAATGATGAAGTCATAATTATAATGATAATCTTGATAATTACTGCAATAATAGCAATAATTTCCATACTAATAATGGCAATAGAAATAATAATAACACCATCATCATTGTCATTATAATGATTTTTATTGTCATTATTATTTCTAAGATCATTATTATTGCTATCATCGTTATATAAATAGTTATAATGATGTAAATAGCAATAATTAGCATAATAATTATCATAACTGTAATAATGATGATATTAATAATGATAATCATGATGATAATGACTATAATGATAATAATCATAAACATGATGACAGTAATGATAATAATGATGATAAGAATTATCATTCAGTCCATTTATAATGAAATAAAGGCCCAAAGTAGTAAAATCCCAAAAGTCGAAAAAACGGCAAAATCTAGCCTTTTCAGAGAAACGTCGAAAAAAAAACCTTTCGATTTTAATTGTAATTATGAGGATCTTATCATTAATTCAGGTAATTATGATGATTTCCATGATGATTCCTTTATTATTGACAATAATAATGATAATAATGATAAAGTAATAATTGTAATGATAATCTTGATAATTACTGATATAATAGCAATAATTAACTCTATTCCAGTAATATCCATACTAATAATTACATTAACTGGAATTAGGTGAGGATAGGTTAGGTTAGGTTAGGTTGGGTTAAGCTCAAATTTGACCAGGAGACTCCAAATTTCGTTTTCTTACATAAGGTTTATAATTATTTTGATAATGATAATGATAATAATGATAATTCTGGAAATAATAACAACAATAATAAGGATTATAATAAGAATAATAGCCGTGTTATAATTACTTTTATTATTATTTCTGTTATCATTCTCGTTATTATTATTAGGAAAATCATTAGAGTAGTGTTGATTATTGCTATTATTGCAATTGTTAGGGAAATAATCATTATAATTATCATTGTTTAATTATTATCATAATTATTGTCCTAATTACACCCACAATTATCATTATTATCGTCATTATTGATGGGGTTATCATCATAATTAGCAGAATTATTGCTAAGATCATCATAATCATCATTTAAATTGGAAAAAGGGGGGTTTTCGACTTTTCTCTTCAAAGGCTGTATTTCCCTAGATTTCGCCGGTTTTTCGATTTTTGGGATTTTTCTACTTTAAGCCTTTTTCTCATTATAGGTGGAGTTTATAATGATAATTATCATTATTGTCATTATCATCATCATTATTATCATTACTGTCATTATCGCCCTAATTACCCTTAACATAGTCATGATAATAATCCTTATCTTAATTATAAATGTCATTTTCATCATTATAATTACTTTAATAATGATAATGACAATAATGATAATTCTGGAAATAATAACAACAATAATAAGGATTATAAGAACAATAATAGCCGTGTTATCATTGTCGTTATTATTATTATGAAAATCATTAGAATAGTGTTGATTATTGCTATTTTTGCAATTATTAGGCAAACCATCTTTGTAATTTTCATTTTATAATTATTATCATAATTATTGTCCTAATTACTCACATAATTATCATTATTATCGTCATTATAGTCATTATTGATGGGGTTATCATCAAAATCATCATAATTAGCAGAATTATTGCTAAGATCATCATAATCATCATTCAAACTGGGATAAGGGGGGTTTTCGACTCATCTCTCCAAAGGCTGTATTTCCCTAGATTTCGCCGGTTTTTCGACTTTTGGTATTTTTCTACTTTTAGCCTTTTTCTCATTATAGATGTAGGCTTTATAATGATAATTATCATTATTGTCATTATCATCATTATTATCATTACTGTCATTATCGCCCTAATTACCCTTAATGTAGTCATTATAATAATCTTTTTCTTAATCAGTAATGTCATTTTCATCATTATAATTATTTTGATAATGATAATGACAATAATGATAATTCTAGAAATAACAACAATAATAAGGATTATAATAAGAATAATAGCCGTATTATAATTACTTTCATTATAATTTCTGTTATCATTGTCGTTATTATTATTAGGAAAATCATTAGAATAGTGTTGATTATTGATATTATTGCAATTATTAGACAAATCATTATAATTATCATTGTATAATTATTATCCTAATTATTGTCCTAATTATTCTCATAATTATCATTATCATCATTATTATTGTCATTATTGATGGGGTTATCATCAAAATCATCATAATTAGCAGAATTATCGCTAAGATCATCTAAATCATCATTTAAAATGGGAAAAGGAGTTTTTTTCGACGCATCTCTTCAAAGGCTGTATTTCGCTAGATTTCGCCGGTTTTTCGACTTTTGGGATTTTACCACTTTTAGCCTTTTTCATTATAGATGGGCTTTATAATGATAATTATCATCATTATTGTCATTATCATCATCATTATTATCATTACTGTCATTATCGCCCTAATTACCCTTAATATAGTCATTATAATAATCAATATCTTAATTATTAATGTAATTTTCATCATTATAATTATTTTAATAATGATAATGACAATAATGATATTTCTGGAAATAATAACAACAATAATAAGGATTATGATAACAATAATAGCAGTGTTATAATTACTTTTATTATTATTTCTGTTATCATTGTCGTTATTATTATTAGGAAAATAATTAGAATAGTGTTGATTATTGCTATTATTGCAATTATTAGGCAAATCATCATTATTATTATCATTGTATACTTATTATCATAATTATTGTCGTAATTACTCTCATAATTATCATTATTATCGTCATTATTGATGGGGTTATCATCTAAATCATCATAATTAGCAGAATTATTGCTAAGATCATCATAATCATCATTTAAACTGGAAAAAGGGGGGTTTTCAACTCATCTCTCCAAAGGCTGTATTTCGCTAGATTTCGCCGGTGTTCGACTTTTTGGGATTTTTCTACTTTTAGCCTTTTTCTCATTATATGAAAATTATCATTATAATTATGATTATTGGAATAGAGTTGATTATTGCTATTATTGTAGTAATTATGAAAATTATCATTATAATTATCATTTTATCATTATTATCATTATTATTGTCATTATCATTGTCATTATCAGAATTATCATCATTATTGCATATAATGAAGGAATTATCATGAAAATTATCACAATTATATGAATTAATGTTAAAATACTCATAATTACCAATAAAAAGCGAAAAGTTTTTTTTTCGACGTTTCTCTCAAAAGCCTGTAATACGCTCGATTTTGCCGCTTTTTTCGACTTTTGGGATTTTATTACTTTTGGCCTTTATTTCATTATAAATGGACTGGATAATAATTATTATCATTATTATCATTACTATCATTATTCTTATGATTATCATTATAGTCATTATTATCATGATTATCATCATTATTATCATCATTATTGCAGTTATAAAGATTATTATGCTAATTATTATAGCTATTTTCATCATCATAATTATTTTTATAATGATAATAGCAAGAATGATAATTTTAGAAATAATGATGACAATAGTAATAATTATAATGACAATGATAATGATGTTATTATTATTTCTATTGTCATTATTAGTCTGAAAATTATTGGAATAGAGTTGATTATTGCTATTATTGCAGTAATTATCCTTATAATTATGATTTTATCATTATCATTATTATTGTCATTATCATTGTCATTATCTTCATAATTATCATCATTATTGCATATAATGAAGGAATTATCATGAATATCATCACAATTACCTGAATTAATTTTAAAATCCTCATAAATACGAATAAAAAGCGAAAAGGTTTTTTTTTCGACGTTTCTCTCAAAAGGCTGTAATACGCTCGATTTTGCCGATTTTTCGGCTTTTGGGATTTTATTACTTTTGGCCTTTATTTAATTATAAATGGACTGAATAATAATTATTATCATTACTGTCATTATTCTTATGATTATTATCATTATTGTCATTATCATCATGATTATCTTAATTATTATCATCATTATTTCATTATAATGATTATTATGCTAATTATTATAGCTATTTTCATCATCATAACTATTTTTATAATGATAATAGCAATACTGATAATTTTAGAAATAATGATTACAATAGTAATAATTATAATGACAATAATAATGATGTTATCATTATATCTATTGTCATTATTAGTCTGAAAATTATTGGAATAGAGTTGATTATTGCTATTATTGCAGTAATTATCAAAATTATCATTATAATCATGATTTTATCATTATTATCATTATTATTGTCATTATCATTGTCATTGTCATCATAATTATCATCATTATTTCATATAATGAAGGAATCATGAAAATCATCACAATTCCCTGAATTGATGTTAAAATCCTCATAATTACCAATAAAAAGCGAAAAGGGTTTTTTTTCGACGTTTCTCTCAAAAGGCTAGATTTTCCCGTTTTTCGACTTTTGGGATTTTATTACTTTTGGCCTTTATTTCATTATAAATGGACTGGATAATAATTATTATTATCATTATTATCATTACTGTCATTATTCTTATGATTATTATCAGTATAGTCATTATCCACATGATTATCATCATTATTATCATCATTATTGCAGTTATAATGATTATTATGCTAATTATTATAGCTATTTTCATCATAACTATTTTTATAATGATAATAGCAATAATGATAATTTTAGAAATAATAATGACAATAGTAATAATTATAATGACAATGATAATGATGTTATTATTATTTCTATTGTCATTATTAGTCTGAAAATTATTGGAATAGAGTTGATTATTGCTATTATTGCAGTAATTATCAAAATTATCATTATAATTATGATTTTATCATTATCATTATTATTGTCATTATCATTGTCATTATGATTATGATTATCATCATTATTGCATATAATAAAGGAATTATCATGAAAATCATCACAATTACCTGAATTAATTTTAAAATCCTCATAATTACCAATAAAAAGCGAAAAGGTTTTTATTTTCGACGTTTCTCTTATGGCAATGGACTGGTATCCGCCATAGGCTGGTGTCAATCATCTCTTTATGGAGCTTTTGTGTGTGTGTATGGAGATATGGCTGGTATGGCTGGTGTGCTGGAGATCGCCGGGGAGAGCCGGCTCACCCGTCGGCTATGGCCTGGGTAGGCCTAGTTGCTGCTCTCTGTGTCTTGCTCGGCTGGTGGATCGTGAGTGCTGAACTCGTCTCTAAAAAAAGCTAAAAGTGTGTAAAGAAGAGGGGGGGGGGGGGAGGATGAGTGGGGATAGGAGAAGGATAAGGAGGAGGAAAAGAATTTTAGGAGAAGGAGAAGGAGCCGGGGCTTCACCCAGCCTGCGGGGTAAACTTGAGGAAATAGTTGGAATGGGGCGTGTGGCGAGCCTCCGTGTGGCGAGGCGCGGCCGCTACTCGTGGCGCAGGGAATACCCCGCGACCTTGAGCGCGGCTCGCCCCGCCACAACGTTCCCACGGGGCGTGGAGCCTCGCTATGGCGAACACGGAGCCTCTCGGCTAACTGAGGGGGAGGGGAAAGAAGTTAGCAGGTTTTTGGCGCCATCTGCGGTATGCTCGGAGCCACGGCCTCTCGATCGTGGCTCCAGAGCTGTCCCTCGGCTAACCATCACCGCTGAAGCAGGATGAAGCTCGAGTGAGGCCACACAGAGACTGGCCCCTCCCGCCCGGGTCGAGAGGATATTTCTCTCCCTCGGCCGCAGGTCTTCCGGAGGGGCGCGGCTCGGGCGCCCTCACCACGATTTGGTTAACTCCATTGGCCGTGACGCTTCTTTCCTCGGCTCGCACAAACCCTTACGCTAAAGGGTTTGTGGTCCTGGCACGAGTACTAGCAGCAAGCGCCACGTGTCGGAAACCGAAACCAGTGGGATGTCAGGGTAAGGATAAGGATGAGGGTCAACGCTATGGCAAGGATATGGTATGAGTGAGGGTGAGGGGTGAGGTGGCGGTCACAAGCGGCAGGAGACGAGGTAAAGGTATTTAAAAATAAGAGAGGGCAGTACCTGGGGGAGGTTACTTTATTAAGGAGATTAAAAGGTACAGGACCACAAAAACCAAAACAACAAGTGAACAAGCAGAAAGAGAACACGAAAAACAACTGAACAAAGCGAGTGGATAGGGGAAGAGGATATTCGAAAGGAATGAGTAGAAGGTGGCTTCAAAGTGATGCGGCAAAACCCGAAAACTGCATCATTCTCTGTCCCATGCCAAAGAAAGAGATCATGGCCTAAACCTGATCTCCAGCGGGAACGAAGGATGGAGGGTGAGTCCATCCAGCCAATGGTGTGTCAAGCACGGAGTTTGTTGGTCTGTCTACAGGCCAACTTACCCCACATGATGTTAAATAGGAAGCGAGAGGCTTCCTCGCGGGGTTCAGACGTGCAATAGATCGGTCACAACCCACTACAGGGAACCGTCTGAGTGCTTCATTCAATCAGAACAAGCTGGAGTTTGTGTTTGTTAGTGTTTGCTGTTGGTGAGAGTAGAGTGTTTGTGTGTGAAGGAGAGAGTTTTTGTTTTGTTTAGATGCAGCTCGTGCATGGGATTGCGCGTCTAGATCGACCTAGCCAACACGGGGTCCTCCACCGAGATGGAAGAACCCGCGCCGGCTCGGTCGGTCGTCAGTTAGTCACTCAAGGTACACCCATTCTACCTGGGTTTACCTTGCGTGGCGTAACCTGAGCCCTGTAGCGGCTCCGCGATCGATGCGCGATCGACGGCTCCTCGAGGTCAGGCAGGGATTCCTGTGAACCGGCGCGGAAGTCCTGGGAATCGGCGGACCAATTCCCGATGCTCCCGCGCTGTCCCAGGGGTCCCCTGGCAGGGAGCATGATTCCAGCCAGGGGGTCCGAGAGCCCAAGCCCGGCCTCGAGAACGCTCTCGACATCGATGTCGGAGTCGCTACTGTCGTCGTCGAGAATGGTGTCATCCAATCTACGACGACGAGCTTGAGGGATAGGAGGATCCTTTTTGTCTTTCTTGGCGTGCGTGGATGGTGGTGTGGTTTGTTTGCGTTTGTGATCAGTGGTATTTGTAGTATGGCGTGCCTGTACTGTTTCTTTATGTCTTCGTTGTGGCTGAGGTTGCAAAACGAGGTGTCGGTGTTGTGAGGAAGAATGAGGCTCTGGATGAGTCTGTCACCTCATTTCCTGTTGTTTCTGTGCTTGTTGTGGCGTACTCAGGGATGTATAGGTTTCTGTCTTCAAAGATTTCCTCAGGGACAACAATGCTGGGGAAGCCGTTTCTTTGGAGCATAATAGGGACAATATTTGCGAATCTTTTTGCGTTGTATTTGGCAGCGATGAGACTTACGTGTAATATGGCCTGGATTTTTGGGTTTGTGTTAGGTGTGAGGATGCTTGTTTGGGATTGTGTGGGCAGAGTTGTCCGAGAGGAAGTCGTGGGTCGTCTGGGTGTGCTGGTCTGAGCAGGTTGTGCAGCAGCTGTTGTTGCGTAGGAAGGGACAGTGTTATTGTCTTGGCGGAGCTCAGCTCGTTTTGCCTTTAGTAATTCCTTCCGTTTAGGGCAGGATCCACTAACTGCGACATGCGATCCCTCGCAGTTGCAGCATTTGATGGTTTCAGTGCACCTGGCGAAGAAATGACCGTCGCCGGCGCACCGAGAGCATCTCTGGGTGTGTGTGCATTGGTGTTTTTTGTGGTGAAAGCGGTAGCAGTTTAAGCATTGGTCGATGTGAATGAAGCATTCGGGTTCCAAGTTGTAGGTGGGGACCGATGTACTGAACATCATGAGTCTCCGTGAGAGACGTTTCTGGGCTTCCTCGGGGGATGAGACGCGAATCTTGACGATTCGCGACTCGGGCGGCTTGTAGACGTCGAGAACAGTGACACCGTTCTTGACGGAAACCTCCTGGCAGATGGACTCGCACGATCGTGGGGGGATCGTCTTGTCGATCTTTTTCGCCACGATCGTACACTTAGCCTTCATCTCGGGGGAGGGAACAGGTGAAAAGCCATGATCTTTGAGCTTTCTTTGGCCGTCGGCCGAAAGAAATGGGGTCAGGTGTTCAGGTTTGGCAACTGTCACTTTGAAGCCATTATGGACCTTAAAGAGATGTGTGACTGCCACCTCAGTGATGATGAAGATGTTCTGGAGAGCCTCCTCGCAAGAGATAGGCTCCCCAGTGTACGCTAATTTGATTACGTGATCCATGGGTTACGCCATAGCGAGGGTGATGAATGATGGGTAGAGGGGAGGCTAGTAGAGCTAATTAACTGGACGATGAAAGGTGGAAGTGGTATAAAAATAGGTGAGGCACACAGGGTAGCCAACTGTCTCTATGTGGGAAGGCCGGTCGGGGTCGGAACCCGGCCGAACGGGCGTGAGCCCTTATATGTTCGGCCGAACACTTCGCAGTGAAACTATTGGCTGCCACTGTGCTTCGTGCTTTTAATTACTTGCATATCAAGGCTTGTAATTAAAAGCACTAGCCCAAAGCAGGTATTGCGTAACTGCACCCAAAGCAGTTACACCAAGGGCCAATCGTCTTGTCCGTCGTGGGGTTGTCAATCTCTTTATCATCCACGATGACAACAACGAAAAAAACCTTGAACCTATAAGATCCAGGTATGCCCTGAACTCGGCCCGGGTGCGGGAGCTTAAGTGGGTCTGAGCTGTGCCAGCCACCCGGGAACGAGGGGAGCCTGCGGTCCAATGGGCGAGCCGTGAGGTGTCCGTGGTCCTCTCCCCTGTGGTGTACACACTACACAGGCCCTCTCCCCTGATCACCCAATTAGCGAGGCATTATTGTCACCCACTTGGCGTGATCCTCCAGAGCAAAAGCCATCAGACTTGAGCTTGATTGATACTCTTTGACAACAAACTACACAGAGAGCTCCGCCAATTTATCGTGGTTCGCCGCGACAATTGGCCAGGCCTTCTCTTGTAGCAAGTGCCCCACTACCGCTGCCTTGGAGAGCGAGGTTACAAACCTGGTCTGGACCCTCTGGTCCTGGACATAGTTTGTGGCCACGCACCAAGGGCGACTTTTCGGTGCCTAACTCTTGCCCTCTCCTTCTGACTTCCTGCTGCAGCCTGGGCCTGCGGGAAACGTCGATTTTCAACATTCGCCTGGGCTGCGGTGACGTGATCACACCCCCCTTGTAGCAGGATTGGGGCGCAGAGCGTTTACCACACCAAAACTCCGAGTTCAGCCCACCCAGGGGGATCTCCTGTCCTGTGGTGCTAAAGGGTCGAGTGTAGGGAACAGAGCTTTTTTTGAGGCCCTTCTTAAGACCTCACCCTAGGAGCAGGTATAAGGATAATCCCCGAAAAGGGACCAATCTGTTTCATACTCTCTCAATGATCACAAAATGAATCCGAACATGGTAGTCACCCTGGAGCCTTTCAAGGTTGCAGGGGGTGAAAGAAAAAACAAAAGCAGGCCGAACGTGTCCGGCCTGCTGAACCGAGCAAGGACAAGACAGAAACACCAAACACAAAGTCTGTCCATGCACACCAGACTGAGGGAAACCTGAACTCTCCTCAGAACTCTCTCAGTCAAGAAGGGGCTCCAGCTGAACCAGCCAAACCAGCTGCCCCCACTTCTAAAGACCTTAAACCCCTGCAAAGGGGAGGCTTGAAGCGACGAAGAGTGGAAACTGACTCTGAAGAAGAGGCAGAGCACACCCCAAGTCGACTAACGCGGTTTAAGGTACAAAAAAAACAAAAACAAAAAAAAAAAACGAAGCCTTCGACAATGCATACCAACTGGTAAGGGCATTGGAGAAGGAAAGAAACGTCAGACTCTCAATCCGAATCTCTAGAGATGAGGGCATGATCATTGCCCCCAAAGACAAAGCCACCATGAACTTCCTGCAGGGAATCTAGGTGCTAAAAGATGGGAGAAAGGTGTGTATCTCACCACTGACCTCCCAAGAGAAGAAGTCCAAGATGGTGCTACTTGGCTTCCCACTAGGGTTCGACGTGGAGGTGATCACGTCTCTCCCACAAGTGGTGGAGGCTTCCCGCATGACCAAAGGGAAGTCTCCAACCAGGCAAGTCCTGGTTATCCTAAAGGGAGCCCCAATCGCCACCCTTGATCTGGGTAACTGGGGCTCATACAAGCTCAGGACATATGTGCCAGAGCCCTTGAGGTGCTTCACGTGCCAGAAATGTGGGCATCACCAGGCCAACTGCAAGGCCAAAGCCAAATGTGGTGTATACAGCGAGGCACACGAAACCGAAGTGTGTATCAAGGCACACAAAGATGGCCAGAAGGACACAACAGCCAAGTGTCCAAACTGTGCCAAAAAGCATCATGCCTGGAGCCTGGCTTGCTCTGTCAGTAAACAGGCAGTTATTAAAAAGCAGGAGCTAGCCAAAATGCGTCCTTTGTCCCTGCGCCCCCAGGCACCTACGTCTGAGGCAAAAACAAAAAAGAAAAGACTCCCCGACCTCCTAAGAGGAAGGAAAATTGGATATCTCTAACAGAGAGGAATTCCCCAAGCTTGCTAGGGGCAAAACCACAAAAAAGAACCAAAGGGAAAAAGGTTCAAAGTCCACAGCAATGGTCCCCCCAGTAGATGATAATCTTTTCTTTGACGAGAAAAATATGACTCTCCTGGTGAGTGCTGTAGTTTCTGCAGTAGCAACAGCCTTCGGGAGGACCAGTGAGGAGGCGGAGAAAGCAGTGCAGGTCGCAATGACGGCTATGACCCAAACATTGGCAGCTCTGAAGGGAAGGATGCTAGAAGCCTCCGAACCGATAACGAGCAGCGCTCCCCTCCCTAAATCCTTGGATGGCAGGCTAGCTTCGGGAGAAGCATTACGTGAAACCCCAGCTAGTCTGTCAGGACAAGCTGAAACTGTGCAGCAGAAGCCCCCACTGCAGGCCGAGTCTGTACAGCCAAAGTCTCGTCCCCTGACCCGAGATGGCACTTCCAACCTAGGCTCTACACCCCTCGGTAGAGCCTTAACCGGAGTGTCTGACTTAGAGGAAGTTGTACAATCCTCTTTTGAGAGAAACGTCGAAAAAACCCTATTCGCCTTTTATTGGTAATTATGAGGATTTTAACATTAATTCAGGGAATTGTGATGATTTTCATGATAATTCCTTCATTATATGCAATAATGATGATAATTATGATGACAATAATAATGATAAAATCATAATTATAATGATAATTTTGATAATTACTGCAATAATAGCAATAATCACCTCTATCCCAATGATTTTCAGACTAATAATAACAATAGAAATAATAATAACATCGGTATCATTGTCATTATAATTATTACTATTGTCATTTTTATTTCTAAAATTATCAGTATTGCTATCATCATTATAAAAATAGTTATGATGATGAAAATAGCTATAATAATTAGCATAATAATCATTATAACTGCAATAATGATGATAATAATGATGATAATCATGATAATGACTATAATGATAATAATCATAAGAATAATGACAGTAATGATAATAATGATGATAATAATTATTATTCAGTCCATTTATAATGAAATAAAGGCCAAAAGTAATAAAATCCCAAAAGCCGAAAAAACGGCAAAATTTAGCGTATTACAACCTTTTGAGAGAAACGTCGAAAAAAAACTTTTATCTTTTTATTAGTAATTATGAGGATTTTAACATTCATTTAGGTAATTGTGATGATTTTCATGATAATTCCTTCATTATATGCAATAATGATGATAATTATGATGATAATGACAATGATAATGACAATAATGATAAAATCAT
>NC_091554.1:23489013-23496513 GCF_042767895.1 Penaeus vannamei
GATGGTTATGGTAATCAATAACATCAATATTAACAAAAATTATAATAACATTAATACTACTGGTAATGATGATAACAATAAGGATAGTGATGATAAGTTTGTCATATTAGTATTACATATGTGAAATTATGATAAAAAAAACAGTACTTACATATGTTTACGTGTTTCCAGTCCGGAGGATTCAAGGAAAAATATATATATATAGAAATATTAAATGAACCTGTTTTCGAATTTCGATGCAACATGAAAGTAATAAATGGTACAACAGTAAATCATAAAGAAGGGTGATGAATCTAATTTGTGGATTTCTCTCTCTCTCTCTCTCTCTCTCTCTCTCTCTCTCTCTCTCTCTCTCTTTCTCTCTCTCTCTCTCTCTCTCTCTCTCTCTCTCTCTCTCTCTCTCGTTTTCTTTTTTTATGAATCATATAGCTATTTTTATCATTATTCTTATTATTATCACCAATAGTATTATGTCAATAATATTAATATTCTTACCTGAGTTATCGCTAAAAACATCATAATTACAATTTAGAATCGCAAAGGGGGGTTTTCGACCATTCTCTCAAAAGGCTGTAATTCGCTAGATTTTGCTGTTTTTTCGAATTTTGGAATTTTACTACTTTTAGCCCTTTTTCATTAGAAATGGGCATAATAATTATCTTTATCATTGTTATTATCATTATAGTAATTATCGTCATTATTATCATTAATAATATCATTATAATCATTATTATCCTAATTATCATTATCATTTTCATCATTATAACTATATTTATAATGATAATAACAATAATGATAATTTTACCAATAATAATAGCAATAATGATAGTTATAATAACGATGATAAAAATTATAATAACAAAAATAAAATTATTATTATTATTTCTATTGTCATTATAAGTAGGAAAATTATTAGAATATTGGTAATTATTGCTATTATTTCAATTATCATCAGCATTATCATTATAATTGTCATTTTAACATTCTTATCATTATTATTGTCATTATCATCATAATTATCATCATTATCCTCATAATTATCATCATTATTGCCAGAATTAAGGGGATTATCATGGAAATTATTATAATTCCCTGAGTTATCCCTAAAAACATTATAATCATACTTTAGAATCGAAAAGTTTTTTTTCGACCATTCTCTCAAAAGGCTTTTTCATTATAAATAGGCAAAATAATTATCATTATCCTTATTGTCATTATTATAATGATTATAATAATTTTAGTAACTATCGTCATTATTATCATTAATGATATCATTATAATCATTATTATCCTAATTATCATTGCCATTTTCATCATTATAACTATATTTATAATGATAATAACAATACGGATAATTTTAGCAATAATAATAGCAATAATTATTGTTATAAAAACGATAATAAAAATTATAATAACAATAATAGAATTATTAGTATTATTTCTATTGTCATTATAAGTAGGAAAATTATTAGAATGTTGGTAATTATTGCTATTATTTCAATTATCATCAGAATTATCATTATAATTATCATCTTATCATTATTATCATTATTTTCGTCATTATCATCATAATTATCATTATTGCCAGAATTAAGGGGATTATCATGGAAATCATTATAATTCCTTGAGTTATCGCTAAAAACATCATAATCATAATTTAGAATCGAAAAGTGGGGTTTTTCGATCATTCTCTTAAAAGGCTTTAATTCGCTAGATTTTGCCGTTTTTTCGACTTTTGGGATGTTACTACTTTTAGCCTTTTTTCATTATAAATGGCCATAATAATTATCATTATCATTATTATAATGATTATTATCATTATAGTAATTATCGTCATTATTGCCATTAATAATATCATTATAATCATTATTATCCTAATTACCATAGTCATTTTCATCATTATAACTATATTTATAATGATAATAACAATAATGATATTTTTAGCAATAATAATAGCAATGATAGTTGTAATAACGACAATGAAAATTATAATAACCCTAATAGAATTATTATTATTATTTCTATTGTCATTATAAGTAGGAAAATTGGTAATTGGTAATTATTACTATTATTTCAATTATCATCATAATTATCATTATAATTATCATTTTATCATTATCATTATTATCGTCATTATCATCATAATTATCATCTTTATCGCCATAATTAAGGGGATTATCATGGAAATCATTATAATTCCCTGTTATCGCTAAAAACATCATAATTATAATTTAGAATCGAAAAGGGTTTTTTTCGACCATTCTCTCAAAAGGCTGTAATTCGCTAGATTTTGCCGTTTTTTTCGACTTATGAAATTTTACTACTTTTAGCCTTTTTTCATTATAAATGGGCATAATAATTATTATCATTATCATTATTGTCATTATTATAATGATTATTATCATTATAGTAATTATCCTCATTATTATCATTAATAATGTCATTTTACTCATTATTATCCTAATTATCATTGTCATTTTCATCATTATAACTATATTTATAATGATAATAAAAATAATGATAATTTTAGCAATAATAGTAGTAATAATGATAGTTATGATAATGATAATAAAAATTATAATAATAATAGAATCATTATTATTATTTCTATTGTCATTATAAGTAGGAAAATTATTAGAATATTGGTAATTATTGCTATTACTTCAATTATCATCATAATTATCATTACAATTATCATTTTATCATTATTATCACTATTATCGTCATTATCATCATAATTATCATCTTTATTGCCATAATTAAGGGGATTATCATGGAAATCATCATAATTCCCTGAGTTATCGCTAAGAAACATCATAATTATAATTCAGAATCGAAAAGGATTTTTGTTCGACCATTCTCTCAAGAGGCTGTAATTCGTTAGATTTTGCCGTTTTTTCGACATTTGGGATGTTACTACTTTTAACCCTTTTTTATTATGAATGGCCAAAATAATTATCATTATCATTATCATTATCATTATTGTCATTATTATAATGATTAATATCATTATAGTAATTATCGTCATTATTATCATTAATAGTATCATTATAATCATTATTATCATTAATAATATCATTATAATCATTATTATCCTAATTATCATTGTCCTTTTCATCATTATAACTATATTTATAATAATAATAATAATGATAATTTTAGCAATAATGATAGTTATAATAACGATAGTAAAATTATAATAACTAGTATAATTATTATTATTATTTTTACTGTCATTATAATTAGGACAATTATTAGAATATTGGTAATTATTGCTATTATTTCAATTATCATCAGAATTATCATTATAATTATCATTTTATCATTATTATCATCATTATAATCATCATTATTGCCAGAATTAATGGGATTATTATGGAAATCATTATAATTCCCTGAGTTATCGCTAAGACTTTTGGGATGTTACTACTTTTTGCCTTTTTTCAATATAAATGGGCATAATTATCATTATTATCATTATTGTCATTATTATAATAATTATTATCATTATAGTAATTATCCTCATTATTATCATTAATAATATCATTAAAATCATTATTATCCTATCATTGTCATTTTCATCATTATAATTATATTTATAATGATAATAACAATAATGATAATTTTAGCAATGATAATAGCAATAATGATAGTTATAATAACGATAATAGAAATTATAATAACAATAATAAAATTATTATTATTACTTCTATAGTCATTATAAGTAGGAAATTTATTCGAGCATTGGTAATTATTGCTATTATTTCAATTATCATCAGAATTATCATTATAATTATCATTATATCATTATCATCATTATTATCGTCATTATCATCATAAATATCATCATTATTGCAAGAATTAAGGTGATTATTATAATGATGAAAATAATAATTAGCATAATGATGATAATAATGATAATCATGATGATAATGACTATAATGATAATAATCATAAAAATAATGGCAGTAATGATAATAATGATAATAATTCAGTCCATTTATGATAAAATAAAGGCCACAAGTAATAAAATATCGAAAGTCGGAAAAAACGGTAAAATCTAGCCTATTACAGCCTTTTAAGAGAAACGTCGAAAAAACCTTTTCGCTTTTTAATGGTAATTATGAGGATTTTAACAATAATTCAGGTAATTATGAGGATTTTCTTGATAATACCTTTATTATTGACAATAATGATGATAATTATGACGATAATGACAATAATAATGATAATAATAAATACATAATTATAATGATAATTTTGATAATTACTGCAATAATAGCAATAATTAACTCTATTCCAATAATTTTCATAATAATAATGCCTAATAATAATAACGACAATGATAACAGAAATAATAATAAAAGTAATTATAACACGGCTATTATTGTTATCATAATCCTTATTATTGTTGTTATTATTTCCAGAATTATCATTATTGTCATTTTCATTTTAGAATAATTATAATGATGAAAATGACATTAATAATTAAGATATTGATTATTATAATGACTATATTTAGGGTAATTTGGGCGATAATGACAGTAATGATAATAATGATGATGATAATGACAATAATGATGACAATTATCATTATAAACCCCATCTATAATGAGAAAAAGGCTAAAAGTAGATAAATCCCAAAAGTCGAAAAAAACAGCGAAATCTAGCGAAATACAGCCTATGGAGAGAAGAGTCGAAAAAACCCTTTTCCCAGTTTAAATGATGATTTGATGATCTTAGCAATAATTCTGCTAATTATGATGATTTTGATGATAACCCCATCAATAATGACAATAATGAGGATGATAATGATAATTATGAGAGTAATTAGAACAATAACTATGATAACAATTATACAATGATAATTATAATGATGATTTGCCTAATAATTACAATAATAGCAATAATCAACATTATTCTAATGATTTTCCTAATAATAATAACGACAATGACAACAGAAATAATAATAAAAGTAATTATAACACGGCTATTATTCTTATTATAATCCTTATTATTGTTATTATTTCCAGAAATATCATTATTGTCATTATCATTATTAAAATAATTATAATGATGAAAATGACATTAATGATTAAGAAAATTATTATTATAATAACTACACTAAGGGTAATTAGGGCGATAATGACAGTAATGATAATAATGATGATGATAATGACAATAATGATGATAATTATCATTATAAAGCCTCCATCTATAATGAGAAAAAGGCTAAAAGTAGAAAAATCCAAAAAAGTAGAAAAACTGGCGAAATCTAGCGAAATACAGCTTTCGGAGAGATGAGTCGAAAACCCCCCTTTTCCCAGTTTAAATGATGATTATGATGATCGTAGCAATAATTCTGCTAATTATGATGATTTTGATGATAACCCCATCAATAATGACAATTATAATGATAATTATGTGAGTAATTAGGACAATAATTATGATAATAATTATACAATGATAATTACAATGATGGTTTCCCTAATAATTAAAAAATAGCAATAATCAACACTAATGATTTTCCTAATAATAATGACAATGATAACAGAAATAATAAAAGTAATCATAACACGACTATTATTGTTCTTATCATCCTTATTATTCTAGTTATTATTTCCAGAATTATCATTATTGTCATTATCATTATTAAAATAATTATGATGATGAAAATGACATTAATAATTAAGAAAATGATTAGTATAATGACTATATTAAGGGTAATTAGGGCGATAATGACTAATTATAATAATGATGATGATAATGACAATAATGATAATTATCATTATAAAGCCGATCTATTATGAGAAAAATTCTAAAAGTAGAAAAATCCCAAAAGTTGAAAAAACGGCGAAATCTAGCGAAATACAACCTTTGGAGAGATGAGTCGAAAACCCCCCTTTTCCCATTTTAAATTATGATTATGATGATCTTAGCAATAATTCTGCTAATTATGATGATTTTGAGGATAACCCCATCAATAATGACAATAATGACAATTATAATGATAATTATGTGAGTAATTAGGACAATGATTATGATAATAATGATACAATGATGATTTGCCTAGTAATTGTAA
Source organism: Penaeus vannamei (assembly GCF_042767895.1). Lineage (NCBI taxonomy): Eukaryota > Metazoa > Arthropoda > Malacostraca > Decapoda > Penaeidae > Penaeus > Penaeus vannamei. The sequence goes on from NC_091554.1 coordinate 23,495,096, forward strand.
ATATAGGAATAATCAACATTATTCTAATGATTTTCCTAATAATAATAACGACAATGATAACAGAAATAATAAAAGTAATTATAAAACGGCTATTTTTGTTCTTATAATCCTTATTATTGTTATTATTTCCAGAATTATCGTTATTGTCATTATAATTATTAAAGTAATTATAATGATGAAAATGATTAAGATAATAATTATTATAATGACTATATTAAGGGTAATTAAGGCGATAATGACAGTAATGATAATAATGATGATAATGACAAAGAAAGGCTAAAACCCCCCTTTTCCCAGTTTAAATGATGATTATGATGATCTTAGCAATAATTCTGCTTATTATGATGATTTTGATGATAACCCCATCAATAATAACGATAAAAATGATAATTATGAGAGTAATTACGACAATAATTATGATAATTTTATAATGATAATTATAATGAGGATTTGACTAATAATTGCAGTAATAGCAATAATCAACACTATTCTAATGATTTTCCTAATAATAATAACGACAATGATAACAGAAATAATAATAAAAGTAATTATAACACGGCTATTATTGTTATCATAATCCTTATTATTGTTGTCATTTCCAGCATTATCATTATTGTCATTATCATTATTAAAATAATTATAATGATGAAAATAACATTAATAATTAAGATAATGATTATTATAATGACTATATTAAGGGTAATTTGGGCGATAATGACAGTAATGATAATAATGATGATAATGACAATAATGATGATTATCATTATAAAGCCCATCTATAATGAGAAAAAGGCCAAAAGTAGAAAAATCCCAAAAAGTCGAAAAACCGGCGAAATCTAGCGAAATACAGCCTTTAGAGAGATAAGTCGAAAACACCCCTTTACCCAGTTTAAATGATTATGATGATCTTAGAAATAATTCTGCTAATTATGATGATAACCCCATCAATAATGACAATAATGACGATAAGAATGATAATTATGAGAGTAATTAAGACAATAATTATGATAATTTTACAATGATAATTATAATGATGATTTGACTAATAATTTCAGTAATAGCAATAATCAACACTATTCTAATGATTTTCCTAATAATAATAACGACAATGACAACAGAAATAATAATAAAAGTAATTATAACACGGCTATTATTGTTATCATAATCATTATTATTGTTGTTATTATTTCCAGATTTATCATTATTGTCATTATCATTATTAAGATAATTATAATGATGAAAATGACATTGATAATTAAGATATTGATTATAATAATGTCTATACTAAGGGTAATTAGGGCGATAATGACAGTAATGATAATGATGATAATGACAATAATGATGATAATTATCATTATAAAGCCTCCATCTATAATGAGAAAAAGGCTAAAAGTAGAAAAATCCCAAAAAGTCGAAAA
>NC_091554.1:23501202-23521202 GCF_042767895.1 Penaeus vannamei
CATTTTCATCATTATAACTATTTTTATAATGATAATAACAATAATGATAATTTTAGAAATAATGGCAATAATACTCATTATAATAACAATAATATTGATTATTATTATTTCTCTTGTCATTATTAGTATGAAAATTATTAGAATATACTTAATTTTTGCTATTTTTGTAATAATAATCAAAATTATCTTAATAATTACCTGAATTAATGTTAATGATAATTATCATTTAAAAGCGAGAAAGTGTTTTTTTTTTCGAGCTATCTCTGGAAAAGCTGTAATACGTTATATTTTGCCGTTTTTCGACTTTTGGGATTTTATTAGTTTTAGCCTTTATTTCATTATATATTGACTCCATGATTGTCATTATCATAATTGTCTTTGTTCCTATGATTATCATCATTATAGTCATTATCGACATGATTATCATTATTATCATTATCATTATTGCAGTTATAATGATTATTATGCTAATTATTACTGTCATTTTCATCATTATAACTATTTCTATAATGATAATAACAATAGTAATAATTTTAGAAATAATAATGACAATAATACTCATTATAATAACAAAAATTATGATATTATTATTTCCTTTGTCATTATTAGTATGAAAATTATTAGAATTTATTGGTATTATATCAGTAATTATTAAAAAAAATATTATTATAATTATTATATTATTATTATCATTATCATTGTTATTATCATCATAATTATCATCATTACTGGTAATAAAGGAATTATAATGGAAATCATCATAATTACCTGAATTAACGTTAAAATCATCATAATTATCATGTAAAAGCGAAAAAGGCGATTATCCCTTAAACTCGAAAAGGGGGTTTGTCGACCATTCTCTCAAAAGGCTATATATCGCTAGATTTCGGCGTTTTTTCGACCTTGGGATCTTTATACTTTTAGGATTTTTTTTATTATGGATTGGCTTTATAATGATCATCATCATCATTATTATCATTAATGTCATCATTGTCATCATTTTAGTAATTATCTCCATAATTACCCTTAATATAGTCATTATAATAGTTATTATATTAATTATTGATGTCATTTCCCTCATTATAACTATTATCATAATGAAAATAACAATAATGATAATTTTAGAAATAAAAATAATAATAACAATTATAATAACAATAATAGCGCTATTATGATTATTTCAATGATTATTTTTATGATCATGATCGTTATTATTATTGTTATTGTCATAAAAATCATTAGAATATTGTCGATTATTGCTATTATTGCATTAATTACGCAAATTATCATTATAATTATCATTATATAATTATCATAATTAATGTCATTATTATTGTCATTATTAATGGGATTGTCATCAAAATCATCATAATTAGCAGAATCACTGCAGAAATCATCATAATTATCCCTTAAACTCGAAAAAGTGGGTTTGTCGACCATTCTCTCAAAAGGCTATATATCGCTAGATTTCGGCGTTTTTTTCGACTTTGGGATTTATACACTTTTAGCATTTTTTCATTATGGATGGGCTTTATAATGATTATCATCATCATTATTATCATTAATGTCATCATTATCATCATTATAGTAATTATCGCCATAATTTCGCTAAATATAATCATTATAATAGTTATTATCTTAATTATTGATTGTAAATGCCAAGTTCTTTTAGTTTCATAGAGGTTTACTAGTATTGAGGAAACAAATAAACAATTCGAACCATTAACAAAAAAAAAAAAAAAAAAAAATATTCTACTAAAATAAAATATTCATGAAATGATACATTCCACAATATATAACACTTTTTCAGATTTAAATATAAATACAAACATTAAATACAAAATAATTATTCAATATATATATATATATATATATATATATATATATATATATATATATATATATATATATATATATATATATATATGTATATATATCCTTTTCATAATCACTCTGTCCACTGTCCACAATGTTCACGTTCTTCACACTGTTGAGATGGGGTGGCCACGTGGTCTTGAGTTCTTGCAATTTTAATAATGATAAATAAAAGAATTGTAGCCTCAGTGCCTGGCCCTTGGCACTAGTAGGTACAATCAGCCTGTTTTAAAGAACGTGACATTGTTCAGTTCATGGTTCAAAAATGTCAAACATCAAAAGAAAATAATCACACAAAAAGGACAGGGGAAACACCTCACCTGATGGCAATGGTCGGGTCGAGTGAGGACCCCCCCTGTACCCACAACCCGAAACCAAGGTTCCCGAGCGAACCTTGACTCGACCAGAGGTTCGACCGAAGCATTTCGCTCGCCACGTACAAGGACAAAACAATTCGCACATAACTAAACAAAAATAGCCGAATTTCTCCACACGGCTCCCCCAACAAGTATCTATCCAACGGACAGATACAAATAGAAAACAAAAAACTTACTTTTTAATGGATAAAAATAAACCAACTTTCCACAGTAACGACAGACTATATGTAACAGAGACCGAAAACTAGCCGTCAGCACGCTCTCAGTTTTCACTCGTCCTTTTCATGTTGAAATGATAAAAGAAACGATCACCAGTATTTCATTGTTAAAAACAAGTTAATCAGGGTTGGATACTTTAAATAGATCAGAGAATTCAATGAGTGAAGTTGCAGAGTAAATTGAATACTCTGAAACTTACAAGTAAGTGGTTTACACAACAAAGTGGAATAGCTTCAAACTGCTGATACTATGAATATGAAACCCTTGAAAAAAAAAAAAAAAAAATGAAAATGCTATCACATTTGCTTTATGTGCAAAACTTAGTGCTTTCTCTCAACAAATTTATCTCAATTATATTGAGTAAATTCAGATTTAAAGAAGTGTAATTAATTTCCAGAACGACTAAGGAGATCCGCTTCAAGATTATCACGCCCTGCAATGTGAACCAAACGGAAGCGATAAGGTTGTAAACTTAACGACCATCGTAAAAATCTGTTATTCGACCCCTTGAATTTATTGATATAAATTAATGGCTTGTGATCCACTTCCATGATAAATTCTTGACCCATTGGGTAATATCTAAATCGGTGGATACCGAACATTATAGCCAAGCCTTCTTTATCAATAGTCGAGTACCTCTTCTCTCTATCTAATAGTTTCCGACTAGCGTATGCCATAGGAAATGGATGACCATCGATGCACTGTAGAAGAACAGCTCCAAGTCCAACATCTGATGAATCTGTACGTAAGACAAAAGGATGGGAAGCATCAGGTAACTTTAATACGAGTTTTGAAGCTAATGCAGCTTTTAACTGTTCAATTCGTCCGTCCATTTCAGTGGTTCCCTGACATTTTTACGCGACAAATCATATAAAGAGCTTGTCAATGAAGCTGCCTGTGGAATAAACATTCTATAGAATGAAATCAGACCAAGGAAAGATTTTAAGGTCTTCTTTTTGCAAGGAGGAGGTAAATTAAGTATAGCTTCTATTTTATCAAGTTTAGGATGCAAGTAGTTTCCATTAAGAATAAAACCCAGGTACTCAATAGACTTAAAGCCAAATCTGCATTTTGATGGCTTTGCAGTGAGGTTATGTTCACGTAATCTCTTTAACACTGAAACAATAGCATCTTTATGTTCATCCCAAGTTTTAGTATGGATGAAAATATTGTCAAAATAGAAGGAAACATTCTTTAAACCAGCCAAAACAATGCGCATAAGGCGGATATAAGTGGCACAAGCATTTACCAATCCGAAAGGCATATGACAGAATTCCATAAGACCCCTATGTGAAGGAAATGCTGTTAAAGGTCTGGCCTTCTCAGAAAGTTTAACTTGATAGTAAGCCTTCGTAAGATCTAATTCTGAGAAGTAATTACATCCTGAAAACTTGTACAAGTCTTGCTCCATAGTTCAAGCTGGTTCAACATGAAAGTTAGTTACGGAGTTTACAGCTCGATAATCTATGGCCATACGATAGCTACCATCAGACATTTTTTTTTTTTTTTTTTTTTTTACCATGCCTAAAGGAGATGAATGGGGAGATTATGATAGCTGTATAATCCCTTGTTCAAGCAATTGGTCAACTTCATCTTCGAAGTAAGACTTTAGATGTATAGGAATGGGATAAACCTTAGACTTTATACGCTCTGTGGTGTTAACTTCAATATCATGTTCATCAGACTACTTTTTCCCAAAATTTAGTGAGAGAATGACATTCTGCCTGGAATTTTGCAGTCTTCAGGAGTTACTTTAAGAGGCTCGATCTCCGGCAACACTAAAGGGTAAACCCTTTTTACTTTGGAGGATCTAGTCTGAATGGCACAGGAATAATCAAGAGAGGCATTTGCACATTCAGTTACCTCAGAATCTGGAGATAGTTTGGGACTACATACCCCTGGTACATTTCCAATCAGGACGCTACAGAATTTAATTGGTGCTCGCACCACATCAATCCAACCTTTAAAATATGGACAATTCAGGTAGCATTTAGTTTTGGGGAAGTAATCCACCCGGCCTAAATAATCTTCGATCCCCACCAGATCAGCCCTAGAAAGATCAACATCTGGTAACACCTTGTAAGATAGAATAACACATGTGCACCCCGTATCTCTGAGAACTGTGGATACCCAAGCCCCATTCACTATACCAGCTGTCATGAACTTTGAATTTTCCCTGTCACTTAGACAAAATCCGAGTTGGAATTGGGTGATATTGCTCATACGCTAGGGGATTTTTAGGACAGCGAGATCTAATATGTCCAATATCACCACACCCATAACATTTAACAGAAGAAAAATCCCTTCTAAGAGCTGATTGGACTGGAGTTTGGGGCTTTGGAGCCACACTTCTCTTACCTTGTTCAGATGATTGAAATGACCTGGGGTAAGCACTATGGGCAGATGACCAATTATCTGACAGGCTTACCGCATCAGCTAAGGAGGAGACGTTATGCTCCTTTACAAAAACACGCAGATCTGGGGAGATAGAAGACATTGGTTGATCTAACAACATAAAATCACGAAGAGATGCATAATCTTTGTTGATATTATGTCAATCGACCCAATATTCAAACAATCGTCGAAGCCTGATAGCAAACTGTTCATATGTTTCACGACTTTTTATTATAGCAGTCCTAAAATCATTCCTGTAACTTGCGGGAGTTTTACTATAACACCTTAAGAGAACTTTCTTTTATAACTGGTAATCGGCTGTTGTTTCTGGAGGCAGTGAGGTGTATATATCAACAGCCTTTCCTGTTAACAAACTTCCCAATATGATAGCATGTTTCTTCTTTAAAATTTAACAAGTTAGCATGCGCTCAAATCTAATTAAGTATGAAGTGATGTCTTCTTCATCTTTAAAGACTGGTAAACTAGGGCGTGAAGCGCCATCAAAAAGTACAGGATTTAATGAACTATCAGAAGAATTGTTAAACCGAGCCATCTGAAGCTCATGTTCCAGTTTAACTCTTTCTTTCTCTGCCTCTAATTGCTCTTTCTGAAATTCTTTTGCTCTCTCCTCCCGTGCAAGTGTCTGTTGACTAATGATATACTGAGCAATATCATTTCCTTTAAGGCCTAGTTCTTCAGCCTGAGCTTTTAGAGCATCAAAGTTAAGATCTGCCATTATTACAGAATCAAAAATGTCAAAAACTAAAAAGAATCGCTATTGACCGACCGACTCACAAAAATTACCAATCACGTTTAATAAAGGCTAGAGGAGTTCTTCCTCGCACCTAGCAATACAAAACAAAAGTGGTTTCAACAGACCGAACTCACTGACATGACGTCAATACCAGGACTTTCAGAAGAGTAATCTTCCCCTCAAGAAGATACACCACACCCTACCTGAAGTCCAACCTATTTTAGAGATTCACCTCCGGGCCCCAAGGACGGCAAACCATGAAGGGGAAACCTTCCCGCGACTTCACATCAAACAACCTCCACGTACTGCCTTAAGGCACTGAAAGTATTACAATTGTTAACAAATAAAATGTAAAATGGTTCTACTCGTAAATTTGATCCTCAAAACGAGTAAATCATGAATCCTGGCAAGGTCGCCACATGTAAATGCCAAGTTCTTTTAGTTTCAAATAGGTTTACTAGTTTTGAGGAAACAAATAAACAATTCGAACCATTAACAATTTTTTTTTATTCTACTAAAACAAATATTCATGAAATGATACATTTCACAATATATAACACTTTTTCAGATTTAAATATAAATACAAAAATTAAATACAAAATACATTCCTTAAAAAAAAAATAATATAATCATTATAATAGTTATTATCTTAATTATTGATGTCATTTCCCTCATTATAACTATTTTTATAATGATAATAATAATGATAATTTAAGAAATAATAACAATAATAACAATTATAATAACAATAATAGCGATATTATGATTATTTCAATGATTATTTTTATTATCATTATCGTTATTATTATTGTTATTGTCATGAAAATCATTAGAATATTGTTGATTATTACGAATATTGCATTAATTACGCAAATTATCATTATAATTATCATTATATTATAATTATCTTAATTAATGTCAAAATTAAAATGTCATAATTATCATATTTAATGTCATAATTATCATAATTAATGTCATAATTATCATAATTGATGTCATAATTATCATAATTAATGTCATAATTATCATAATTAATGTCATAATTATCATAATTAATGTCATAATTATCATAATTAATGTCATAATTATCATAATTAATGTCATAATTATCATAATTAATGTCATAATTATCATAATTAATGTCATAATTATCATAATTAATGTCATAATTATCATAATTAATGTCATAATTATCATAATTAATGTCATAATTATCATAATTAATGTCATAATTATCATAATGTCATAATTATCATAATTAATGTCATAATTATCATAATGTCATTATTATTGTCATTATTAATGGGATTGTCATCAAAATCATCATAATTAGCAGAATCATTGCAGAAATCATCATAATTATCCCTTAAACTCGAAAAAGGGGGTTTGTCGACCATTCTCTCAAAATGCTATGTATATATATATCGCTAGATTTCGGCGTTTTTTCGAATTTTGGGATTTTTATACTTTTAGCCTTTTTTCATTATGGATGGGCTTTATAAAGATTATAATCATCATTATCATTAATGTCATTATCATCAGTATAGTAATTATCGCAATAATTACCCTTAATATAATCATTATAATAGTTATTATCTTAATTGTTGATGTCATTTCCCTCATTATAACTATTTTTATAATGATAACAATAATGATAATTTTTGAAATAATAACAACAATAATAACAATTATAATAATAATAACAGCGATATTATAATTATTTCAATTATTATTTTTGTTATCATCATCGTTATTTTTGTTATTGTCATGAAAATCATTAGAATATTGTCGATTATTGCTAATATTGCATTAATTACGCAAATTGTCATTATAAATATCCTTATATTATGATTATCTTAATTAATGTCATAATTATTATAATTAATGCCATAATTATCATAATTAATGTCATTATTCTTGTCATTATTAATGGGATTGTCATGAAAATCATCATAATTAGCAGAAGTAATTTGTGGTAATGTTCGGTACCTTCTTTTTTTAATCTCATAATAAAGTAAATCTCCTTCAGGCACTGCCCTCATCCCCGTTTTTAAATCCTTTCACCTCGTCCTCTGACGCTTCGTGACCGCCACCCCGACCCATTCCATCTCATTATCCTTGCCATTGCGTCGATCCTCATCCTTACCCTACCCCCTACATCCTGCTGGTTTCGGTTTCCGACACGTGGCGTTTGCTGCTAGTACTCGTGCCAGGACCACAAATCCTTGAACAAGGTGGGAGAAGGGGGGGAAGTTACTACCTTTAAGCTGACGAATTCTTTGCCAAAATTCCCGTGGATTGCGAACTCTGTTAGACTCTACGTTTTTAACCAAATTATGCCAATGATTTTGTTGGTCGTTATCAAGGCAGTGGAAAGGATAATGGGACCCTGTGGGGGAATATCCTGACTGCCATGAAGTCAGGGTGAGTGAATGGAAGGGTGATGGTGGATTTGATGAGAATACAGGACCCCATGTACAAACCGTCTCCTGTTTGCCTGGATGTGTAACCGTAGTGCCAAATTCTATAGCCATTCGTGATGGCTGTAGAATTCAGTAGGACTACATCTGGGCGTTCTTGATCTAGAAAGTCGTAAAAAAGATTACGAATAGGGAAAAAAGACCTTACATTTGCTTGTACGATCGTTAGCATGTCACTCAGGGTAGACCCATTCGACCTGGGTTTACCTTGCATGGCGTAACCTGATCCCTATAGCGGTTCCGTGGTCGAGCATCGACCGTCGGTTCCTCGAGGTCAGGAAGAGAGTCCTGCGAGCAGGACACAGTGCAGAAGTCCTGGGAATCGGCGGACCAATTCCCGACACTTCCGCGCTGCCCCAAAAGCCCCCGACAGGGGAGCATGGCAGTGGCTCCGCCCACAGGGGCATGGTGCTCGTCCTCGGCTTCGGGAACGACTTCGACGTCGATCTCGGAGCCGCTACTGTCATCGTCGAGGATGGTGTCATCCATCTCCCGACGACGAGGCTGAAGGATCGGGGGATCCTTCTTGTCCTTTTTGTTGTGCGTGTTTAGTGGCGAGATCTGTTTGCGTTTCTGTTCCGTGTTCCTTGTAGTATCGCATGCTTGTGCGGTTTCTCGTGGTTTGCGTTGGGGTTGTGGTTGCAAAACGAGGTGTCTGTGTGTTGTGGAACAGTGAGGCTCTGGGTGAGTGATTGTCACCTCATTGTCCATAGTTTCTGTGTTTGTGGTGTATTCAGGAATGTATAGGTTGTCGTCTTCGAAGATCTCCTCAGGGACGACAATGCTGGGGAAGCCGTTTTTCTGTAACATGATGGGGACTATGTTTGCGAATTTTTTGGCGTTGTACTTGGCAGCGATGATACTTAAGTGTAATATGGCCTGTATTTTCGGGTTTGTGTTAGGTGTGAATGCGTGGGTTTGGGGGAGTGTTGGCATGGTCGTCCTTGAGGAGGTCGTAGGTCGTCTGGGTGTGCTGGTTTGAATAGGTTGTGTGGCAGCTGTTGTGGCGTATGACGGAGCAGTGTTTCTGTTTTCACGAAGCTCAGTTCGTTTTGCCTTCAGTAGCTCCTTTCGCGTTGGGCAGGATCCGCTAACTGCTACGTGCGATCCCTCGCAGTTGCAGCATTTGATGCTCTCTTTGCACTTGGCGAAGAAGTGGCCTTCGCCAGCGCAACGGGAGCATCGTTGTATGTGTGAGCATGTGTGTTTGTTGTGACCGAATCTGTAGCAGTTTAGACATTGTTCCAGATGAATAAAGCACTCTGGTTCTAGGTTGTAACTTGGGACCGATGTATTAAACATCATGAGTCCCCTTGAGAGAATCTTCTGTGCTTCCTCTGGGGCAGAGAAACGGATCTTGACGATCCGTGGCTTGGGCGGCTTGTAAACATCAAGAACAGTGACACCGTTCTTGGCGGCAACCTCCTGTGAGATCGACTCACACGATCGTGGGAGGATCGTCCTGTCGATCTTTTTAGCCACGATCGTGCATATTGCCTTCGTCTCGGGGGAGGGAACTGGTGAAAAGCCGTTATCTGCAAGTTTCCTTTGGCCTTCGGCCGAAAGGAAGGGGGTCAGTTGCTCGGGTTTGGCTACTGTCACTTTGAAGCCATTGTGAACTTTGTAGAGGTGGGTGACCGCCACCTCGGTGAGGGTGAAGATTCTCTGAAGAGCCACCTCACAAGAGATGGGCTCTCCAGAGTATGCTAATTTGATCTGATGTCCCATGGATTCAGGTCATAGTGAAGGGTGATGATGAAGGAAGGAGGGAGGCTAGCAGAGCTAATTTAGACGATGTGGAAAAGGTGAAAATGGTCTCAAAAAAGGTAGGAGCTCACAAGGTACCCAGTAGTCTCTGTGTGTTAGGGACGGTCGGGGTGGGGACCCTGCCGAACGGGCCAGAGCCCTTATGTGTCCGGCCGTACACCTCGCAGCGAAACCACTGGGTATCAAGTGCGTCGTGATTTTAATTGCAAACACCTTGGCCTGTAATTAGAATCACTAGCTCAGGCAAAATGTGGCGTGACTACACCCAAAGCAGTCCACCAAGGGTCACGTGTCTGGTCCATTGTGGGGAGGGCGTCAACAATCTCTCTAATCTCAACCCACGAGATACCTGAACGGAAAACCTTGGACCTAGAGATCCAAGTATGCCCTTTTCACTGAAGTGGCAGTCACACATCTCTTTAAGGTCCATAATGGCTTCAAAGTGACAGTTGCCAAACCTGAACACCTGACCCCATTTCTTTCGGCCGACGGCCAAAGAAAGCTCAAAGATCATGGCTTTTCACCTGTTCCCTCCCCCGAGATGAAGGCTAAGTGTACGATCGTGGCGAAAAAGATCGACAAGACGATCCCCCCACGATCGTGCGAGTCCATCTGCCAGGAGGTTTCCGTCAAGAACGGTGTCACTGTTCTCGACGTCTACAAGCCGCCCGAGTCGCGAATCGTCAAGATTCGCGTCTCATCCCCCGAGGAAGCCCAGAAACGTCTCTCACGGAGACTCATGATGTTCAGTACATCGGTCCCCACCTACAACTTGGAACCCGAATGCTTCATTCACATCGACCAATGCTTAAACTGCTACCGCTTTCACCACAAAAAACACCAATGCACACACACCCAGAGATGCTCTCGGTGCGCCGGCGACGGTCATTTCTTCGCCAGGTGCACTGAAACCATCAAATGCTGCAACTGCGAGGGATCGCATGTCGCAGTTAGTGGATCCTGCCCTAAACGGAAGGAATTACTAAAGGCAAAACGAGCTGAGCTCCGCCAAGACAATAACACTGTCCCTTCCTACGCAACAACAGCTGCTGCACAACCTGCTCAGACCAGCACACCCAGACGACCCACGACTTCCTCTCGGACAACTCTGCCCACACAATCCCAAACAAGCATCCTCACACCTAACACAAACCCAAAAATCCAGGCCATATTACACGTAAGTCTCATCGCTGCCAAATACAACGCAAAAAGATTCGCAAATATTGTCCCTATTATGCTCCAAAGAAACGGCTTCCCCAGCATTGTTGTCCCTGAGGAAATCTTTGAAGACAGAAACCTATACATCCCTGAGTACGCCACAACAAGCACAGAAACAACAGGAAATGAGGTGACAGACTCATCCAGAGCCTCATTCTTCCTCACAACACCGACACCTCGTTTTGCAACCTCAGCCACAACGAAGACATAAAGAAACAGTACAGGCACGCCATACTACAAATACCACTGATCACAAACGCAAACAAACCACACCACCATCCACGCACGCCAAGAAAGACAAAAAGGATCCTCCTATCCCTCAAGCTCGTCGTCGTAGATTGGATGACACCATTCTCGACGACGACAGTAGCGACTCCGACATCGATGTCGAGAGCGTTCTCGAGGCCGGGCTTGGGCTCTCGGACCCCCTGGCTGGAATCATGCTCCCTGCCAGGGGACCCCTGGGACAGCGCGGGAGCATCGGGAATTGGTCCGCCGATTCCCAGGACTTCCGCGCCGGTTCACAGGAATCCCTGCCTGACCTCGAGGAGCCGTCGATCGCGCATCGATCGCGGAGCCGCTACAGGGCTCAGGTTACGCCACGCAAGGTAAACCCAGGTAGAATGGGTGTACCTTGAGTGACTAACTGACGACCGACCGAGCCGGCGCGGGTTCTTCCATCTCGGTGGAGGACCCCGTGTTGGCTAGGTCGATCTAGACGCGCAATCCCATGCACGAGCTGCATCTAAACAAAACAAAAACTCTCTCCTTCACACACAAACACTCTACTCTCACCAACAGCAAACACTAACAAACACAAACTCCAGCTTGTTCTGATTGAATGAAGCACTCAGACGGTTCCCTGTAGTGGGTCGTGACCGATCTATTGCACGTCTGAACCCCGCGAGGAAGCCTCTCGCTTCCTCCTTAACATCATGTGGGGTAAGTTGGCCTGTAGATAGACCAACAAACTCCGTGCTTGAGTCACCACTGGCTGGATGGACTCACCCTCCATCCTTCGTTCCGGCTGGAGATCAGGTTTAGGCCATGATCTCTTTCTTTGGCATGGGACAGGGAATGATGCAGTTTTCGGGTTTTGCCGCATCACTTTGAAGCCACCTTCTACTCATTCCTTTCGAATCTCCCCTTCCCCTATCCACTCGCTTTGTTCAGTTTTTTTTCGTGTTCTCTTTCTGCTTGTTCACTTGTTGTTTTGTTTTTTGTGGTCCTGTACCTTTTAATTTTAATAAAGTAATCTCCCCCAGGTACTGCCCTCTCTTATTTTTAAATACCTTTACCTCGTCTCCTGCCGCTTGTGACCGCCACCTCACCCCTCACCCTCACTCATACCATATCCTTGCCATAGCGTTGACCCTCATCCTTATCCTTACCCTGACATCCCACTGGTTTCGGTTTCCGACACGTGGCGCTTGCTGCTAGTACTCGTGCCAGGACCACAAACCCTTTAGCGTAAGGGTTTGTGCGAGCCGAGGAAAGAAGCGTCACGGCCAATGGAGTTAACCAAATCGTGGTGAGGGCGCCCGAGCCGCGCCCCTCCGGAAGACCTGCGGCCGAGGGAGAGAAATATCCTCTCGACCCGGGCGGGAGGGGCCAGTCTCTGTGTGGCCTCACTCGAGCTTCATCCTGCTTCAGCGGTGATGGTTAGCCGAGGGACAGCTCTGGAGCCACGATCGAGAGGCCGTGGCTCCGAGCATACCGCAGATGGCGCCAAAAACCTGCTAACTTCTTTCCCCTCCCCCTCAGTTAGCCGAGAGGCTCCGTGTTCGCCATAGCGAGGCTCCACGCCCCGTGGGAACGTTGTGGCGGGGCGAGCCGCGCTCAAGGTCGCGGGGTATTCCCTGCGCCACGAGTAGCGGCCGCGCCTCGCCACACGGAGGCTCGCCACACGCCCCATTCCAACTATTTCCTCAAGTTTACCCCGCAGGCTGGGTGAAGCCCCGGCTCCTTCTCCTTCTCCTAAAATTCTTTTCCTCCTCCTTATCCTTCTCCTATCCCCACTCATCCTCCCCCCCCCCCCCTCTTCTTTACACACTTTTAGCTTTTTTTAGAGACGAGTTCAGCACTCACGATCCACCAGCCGAGCAAGACACAGAGAGCAGCAACTAGGCCTACCCAGGCCATAGCCGACGGGTGAGCCGGCTCTCCCCGGCGATCTCCAGCACACCAGCCATACCAGCCATATCTCCATACACACACACAAAAGCTCCATAAAGAGATGATTGACACCAGCCTATGGCGGATACCAGTCCATTGCCATAAGAGAAACGTCGAAAATAAAAACCTTTTCGCTTTTTATTGGTAATTATGAGGATTTTAAAATTAATTCAGGTAATTGTGATGATTTTCATGATAATTCCTTTATTATATGCAATAATGATGATAATCATAATCATAATGACAATGATAATGACAATAATAATGATAATGATAAAATCATAATTTTAATGATAATTTTGATAATTACTGCAATAATAGCAATAATCAACTCTATTCCAATAATTTTCAGACTAATAATGACAATAGAAATAATAATAACATCATTATCATTGTCATTATAATTATTACTATTGTCATTATTATTTCTAAAATTATCATTATTGCTATTATCATTATAAAAATAGTTATGATGAAAATAGCTATAATAATTAGCATAATAATCATTATAACTGCAATAATGATGATAATAATGATGATAATCATGTGGATAATGACTATACTGATAATAATCATAAGAATAATGACAGTAATGATAATAATGATAATAATAATTATTATCCAGTCCATTTATAATGAAATAAAGGCCAAAAGTAATAAAATCCCAAAAGTCGAAAAACGGGAAAATCTAGCCTTTTGAGAGAAACGTCGAAAAAAAACCCTTTTCGCTTTTTATTGGTAATTATGAGGATTTTAACATCAATTCAGGGAATTGTGATGATTTTCATGATTCCTTCATTATATGAAATAATGATGATAATTATGATGACAATGACAATGATAATGACAATAATAATGATAATAATGATAAAATCATGATTATAATGATAATTTTGATAATTACTGCAATAATAGCAATAATCAACTCTATTCCAATAATTTTCAGACTAATAATGACAATAGATATAATGATAACATCATTATTATTGTCATTATAATTATTACTATTGTAATCATTATTTCTAAAATTATCAGTATTGCTATTATCATTATAAAAATAGTTATGATGATGAAAATAGCTATAATAATTAGCATAATAATCATTATAATGAAATAATGATGATAATAATTAAGATAATCATGATGATAATGACAATAATGATAATAATCATAAGAATAATGACAGTAATGATAATAATTATTATTCAGTCCATTTATAATTAAATAAAGGCCAAAAGTAATAAAATCCCAAAAGCCGAAAAATCGGCAAAATCGAGCGTATTACAGCCTTTTGAGAGAAACGTCGAAAAAAAAACCTTTTCGCTTTTTATTCGTATTTATGAGGATTTTAAAATTAATTCAGGTAATTGTGATGATATTCATGATAATTCCTTCATTATATGCAATAATGATGATAATTATGAAGATAATGACAATGATAATGACAATAATAATGATAATGATAAAATCATAATTATAAGGATAATTACTGCAATAATAGCAATAATCAACTCTATTCCAATAATTTTCAGACTAATAATGACAATAGAAATAATAATAACATCATTATCATTGTCATTATAATTATTACTATTGTCATCATTATTTCTAAAATTATCATTCTTGCTATTATCATTATAAAAATAATTATGATGATGAAAATAGCTATAATAATTAGCATAATAATCTTTATAACTGCAATAATGATGATAATAATGATGATAATCATGATAATAATGACTATAATGATAATCATAAGAATAATGATAGTAATGATAATAATGATAATAATTATTATCCAGTCCATTTATAATGAAATAAAGGCCAAAAGTAATAAAATCCCAAAAGTCGAAAAAAGCGGCAAAATCGAGCGTATTACAGGCTTTTGAGAGAAACGTCGAAAAAAAAACTTTTCGCTTTTTATTGGTAATTATGAGTATTTTAACATTAATTCATATAATTGTGATAATTTTCATGATAATTCCTTCATTATATGCAATAATGATGATAATTCTGATAATGACAATGATAATGACAATAATAATGATAATAATGATAAAATGATAATTATAATGATAATTTTCATAATTACTACAATAATAGCAATAATCAACTCTATTCCAATAATCATAATTATAATGATAATTTTCATATAATGAGAAAAAGGCTAAAAGTAGAAAAATCCCAAAAAGTCGAACACCGGCGAAATCTAGCGAAATACAGCCTTTGGAGAGATGAGTTGAAAACCCCCCTTTTTCCAGTTTAAATGATGATTATGATGATCTTAGCAATAATTCTGCTAATTATGATGATTTAGATGATAACCCCATCAATAATGACGATAATAATGATAATTATGAGAGTAATTACGACAATAATTATGATAATAAGTATACAATGATAATAATAATGATGATTTGCCTAATAATTGCAATAATAGCAATAATCAACACTATTCTAATTATTTTCCTAATAATAATAACGACAATGATAACAGAAATAATAATAAAAGTAATTATAACACTGCTATTATTGTTATCATAATCCTTATTATTGTTGTTATTATTTCCAGAAATATCATTATTGTCATTATCATTATTAAAATAATTATAATGATGAAAATTACATTAATAATTAAGATATTGATTATTATAATGACTATATTAAGGGTAATTAGGGCGATAATGACAGTAATGATAATAATGATGATGATAATGACAATAATGATGATAATTATCATTATAAAGCCCATCTATAATGAAAAAGGCTAAAAGTGGTAAAATCCCAAAAGTCGAAAAACCGGCGAAATCTAGCGAAATACAGCCTTTGAAGAGATGCGTCGAAAAAAACTCCTTTTCCCATTTTAAATGATGATTTAGATGATCTTAGCGATAATTCTGCTAATTATGATGATTTTGATGATAACCCCATCAATAATGACAATAATAATGATGATAATGATAATTATGAGAATAATTAGGACAATAATTAGGATAATAATTATACAATGATAATTATAATGATTTGTCTAATAATTGCAATAATATCAATAATCAACACTATTCTAATGATTTTCCTAATAATAATAACGACAATGATAACAGAAATTATAATGAAAGTAATTATAATACGGCTATTATTCTTATTATAATCCTTATTATTGTTGTTATTTCTAGAATTATCATTATTGTCATTATCATTATCAAAATAATTATAATGATGAAAATGACATTACTGATTAAGAAAAAGATTATTATAATGACTACATTAAGGGTAATTAGGGCGATAATGACAGTAATGATAATAATGATGATAATGACAATAATGATAATTATCATTATAAAGCCTACATCTATAATGAGAAAAAGGCTAAAAGTAGAAAAATACCAAAAGTCGAAAAACCGGCGAAATCTAGGGAAATACAGCCTTTGGAGAGATGAGTCGAAAACCCCCCTTATCCCAGTTTGAATGATGATTATGATGATCTTAGCAATAATTCTGCTAATTATGATGATTTTGATGATAACCCCATCAATAATGACTATAATGACGATAATAATGATAATTATGTGAGTAATTAGGACAATAATTATGATAATAATTATAAAATGAAAATTACAAAGATGGTTTGCCTAATAATTGCAAAAATAGCAATAATCAACACTATTCTAATGATTTTCATAATAATAATAACGACAATGATAACACGGCTATTATTGTTCTTATAATCCTTATTATTGTTGTTATTATTTCCAGAATTATCATTATTGTCATTATCATTATTAAAGTAATTATAATGATGAAAATGACATTTATAATTAAGATAAGGATTATTATCATGACTATGTTAAGGGTAATTAGGGCGATAATGACAGTAATGATAATAATGATGATGATAATGACAATAATGATAATTATCATTATAAACTCCACCTATAATGAGAAAAAGGCTTAAAGTAGAAAAATCCCAAAAATCGAAAAACCGGCGAAATCTAGGGAAATACAGCCTTTGAAGAGAAAAGTCGAAAACCCCCCTTTTTCCAATTTAAATGATGATTATGATGATCTTAGCAATAATTCTGCTAATTATGATGATAACCCCATCAATAATGACGATAATAATGATAATTGTGGGTGTAATTAGGACAATAATTATGATAATAATTAAACAATGATAATTATAATGATTATTTCCCTAACAATTGCAATAATAGCAATAATCAACACTACTCTAATGATTTTCCTAATAATAATAACGAGAATGATAACAGAAATAATAATAAAAGTAATTATAACACGGCTATTATTCTTATTATAATCCTTATTATTGTTGTTATTATTTCCAGAATTATCATTATTATCATTATCATTATCAAAATAATTATAAACCTTATGTAAGAAAACGAAATTTGGAGTCTCCTGGTCAAATTTGAGCTTAACCCAACCTAACCTAACCTAACCTATCCTCACCTAATTCCAGTTAATGTAATTATTAGTATGGATATTACTGGAATAGAGTTAATTATTGCTATTATATCAGTAATTATCAAGATTATCATTACAATTATTACTTTATCATTATTATCATTATTATTGTCAATAATAAAGGAATCATCATGGAAATCATCATAATTACCTGAATTAATGATAAGATCCTCATAATTACAATTAAAATCGAAAGGTTTTTTTTTCGACGTTTCTCTGAAAAGGCTAGATTTTGCCGTTTTTTCGACTTTTGGGATTTTACTACTTTGGGCCTTTATTTCATTATAAATGGACTGAATGATAATTCTTATCATCATTATTATCATTACTGTCATCATGTTTATGATTATTATCATTATAGTCATTATCATCATGATTATCATTATTAATATCATCATTATTACAGTTATGATAATTATTATGCTAATTATTGCTATTTACATCATTATAACTATTTATATAACGATGATAGCAATAATAATGATCTTAGAAATAATAATGACAATAAAAATCATTATAATGACAATGATGATGGTGTTATTATTATTTCTATTGCCATTATTAGTATGGAAATTATTGCTATTATTGCAGTAATTATCAAGATTATCATTATAATTATGACTTCATCATTATTATCATTATTATTGTCATTATCATTGTTATTATCATCATAATTATCATCATTATTGTCAATAATAAAGGAATCATCATGGAAATAATCATAATTACATGAATTAATGTTAAAATCCTCATAATTACCATTAAAAAGCTAAAAAGTTTTTTTTCGACGTTTCTATCAAAAGGTTGTAATACGCTAGATTTTGCCGTTTTTCGACTTTTGGGATTTTATTACTCCTGACCTTTATTTCATTATAAATGGACTGAATTATAATTATTATCATTATCATAATTACTGTCATCATTTTTATGATTATTATCATTATAGTCATTATCATCATGATTATCATTATTATTATTATCATTATTGCACTTGTAATAATCATTATGCTAATATTTATTGCTATTTTTATCATTATAATTATTTATATAATGATAATAGCAATAATGATGATCTTAGAAATAATAATGACAATAATAATAATCATAATGACAATGATAATGATGTTATTATTATTTCTATTATTGGAATTCAGTTAATTATTGCTATCATTGCAGTAATTATTAAGATTATCATTATAATTATAACTTTATCATTATTATCATTATTATTGTCATTATCATTGTCATTATCATCATTATTGTCAATAATAAAGGAATAATCCTGGAAATCATCATAATTACCTAAATTAATGTTAAAATCCTCATAATTACCTGAATTGATGTTAAAATCCTCATAATTACCATTAAAAAGCGAAAGGCTGTTATACGCTAGATTTTGCCGTTTTTTTCGAATTTTGGGATTTTATTACTTCTGGCCTTTATTTCATTATAGATGGACTGAATGATAATTGTCATCATTATTATTATTACTGTAATCATTTTTATTATTATTATCATTATAGTCATTATCATCATGATTATCATTATTATTATCATCATTATTGCACTTGTAACAATTATTATGCTAATTATTATTGCTATTTTTATCATTATAACTATTTATATAATGATAATTGCAATAATGATGATCTTGGAAATAATAATGACTAATTATAATTATAATGACAATGATAATGATGTTATTATCATTTCTTTGCCATTATTAGTATGGAAATTATTGGAATAGAGTTAATTACTGGTATTATTGCAGTAATTATCAAGATTATCATTATAATTATGACTTCATCATTATTATTGTCATAATCATATTCATTATCATCATAATTATCATTATTGTCAATAATAAAATAATCATCATGGAAATCATCATAATTACCTGAATTAATGTAAAAATCCTCATAATTATTTTGGGATTTTATCACTTCTGGCCTTTATTTCATTATAAATGGACTGAATGATAATTATTATCATTATCATTACTGTCATCATTTTTATGATTATTATCATTATAGTCATTATCATCATGATTATCATTATTATTATCATCATTATTGCAGTTACAATAATTATTGCTATTTTTTTCATTATAACTATTTATATAATAATAGCAATATTGATGATCTTAGAATTAATAATGACAATAATAATAATTATAATGACAATGATAATGATGTTATTATTATTTCTATTGCCATTATTAGTAGGGAAGTTAATTAATTATTGCTATTATTGCAG
>NC_091554.1:23551202-23556202 GCF_042767895.1 Penaeus vannamei
AATAATACTCATTCTAATAAAAAATAAAGATTATATTATTATTTCTATTGTCATTATTAGTTATTAGAATTATTAGAATAGAGTTAATTTTTGCTATTATTGCAGTATTTATCAAAATTATCATTATAATTATCTTTTTATTATTATTATCTTTATTGTTGTCATTATCATCATAATTGTCATCATTATTGTTAATAATAAAGGAATTATAATGAAAATCATCGTAATTATCTGAATTCATGTTAAAATCATAATTATCATTTAGAAGACAAAAAAAGTTTATTTTTTCGATGTTTCACTATAAAGGCTGTAGTACGTTAGATTTTTCTGTTTTTTTCGACTTTTGGGATTTTATTTGTTTTAGCCTTTATTACATTATAAATTTATAAATGGACTCTATGATTATTATTATCATCATTATTGTCATTATTCTTATGATTATCATCATTATAGTCTTTATCGTCAAGATTATGATTATCATTATTGCAGTTATAATGATTATTTTGCTAATAATTACTGTCATTTTCATCATAACTATAATGATTTATTATAGTAATTATCATCATTATTGTCATTATCATCATTATTATCATTACTGTCATTATCGCCCTAATTACCCTTAATATAGTCATCATAATCATTTTCTTAATCATTAATGTTATTTTCATCATTATAATTACTTTAATAATGATAATGACAATAATGATAATTCTGGAAATAATAACAACAATAATAAGGATTATGATAACAATAATAGCCGTGATATAATTACTTTTATTAATATTTCTGTTATCATTGTCGTTATTATTATTAGGGAAATCATTAGAATAGTGTTGATTATTGCTATTATTGCAATTATTAGGTAAATCATCATTATAATTATCATTGTATAATTGTTATCATAATTAGTCTTCTAATTACTCTCATAATTATCATTTTCATCAAAATCATCATAATTAGCAGAATTATTGCTAAGATCATAATAATCATTTAAACTGGGAAAAGGGGGATTTTCGATTGTATTTCGCTAGATTTCGCCGGTTTCTCGACTTTTGGGATTTTTCTATTTTTAGCCTTTTTCTCATTATAGATGGGCTTTATAATGATAATTATCATCATTATTGTCATTATCATCATCATTGTTATCATTACTGTCATTATCGCCCTAATTACCCTTAATATAGTCATTATAATAATCATTATCTTAATTATTAATGTCATTTTCATCATTATAATAATTTTAATAAAGATAATGAGAATAATGATAATTCTGGAAATAACAATAATAAGGATTATGATAACAATAATAGCTTTCTTATAATTACTTTTATTATTATTTCTATTATCATTGTCGTTATTATTATTAGGAAAATCATTAGAATAGTGTTGATTATTGCCATTATTGCAATTATTAGGTAAATCATCATTATAATTTTCATTGTATAATTATTATCATAATTATTGTCCTAATTTCATAATTATCATTATTACTGTCATTATTGATGGGGTTATCATCATAATTAGTAGAAATTGCTAAGATCATCATAATAATTTAAACTGAAAAAGGGGGGTTTTCAACTCATCTCTCCAAAGCCTGTATTTCGCTAGATTTCGCTGGTTTTTCGACTTTTTGGGATTTTTCCACTTTTAGCCTACTTTTATCATTATTGCCATTATCATCATTATCATTACTGTCATTATCGCCCTAATTACCTTTAATATAGTCTTTATAATAATCATTATCTTAATCATTAATGTCATTTTCATCATTATGATTACTTAAATAATTATAATGGCAATAATGATAAATCTGGAAATAATAACAAAAATAACAAGGATTATAATAATAATAGCCGTGTTATAATTACTTTTATTATTTCTGTTATCATTGTCGTTATTATTATTAGGAAAATCATTAGAATAGTGTTGATTATTGCTATTATTGCAGTTATTAGGCAAACCATCATTGTAATTATCATTGTATAATTATTATCATAATTATTGTTCTAATTACTCAAATAATTATTATCATTATCGTTATTATTGTCATTATTGATGGGGTTATCATCAAAATCATCATAATTAGCAGAATTATTGCTAAGATCATCATAATCATCATTTAAACTGGGAAAAGGGGGGTTTTCGACTATTCACTCCAAAGGCTGTATTACGCTAGATTTCGCCGGTTTTTCGACTTTTTGGGATTTTTCTACTTTTAGCCTTTTTCTCATTATAGATGTAGGCGATATAATGATAATTATCATTATTGTCATTATCATCATTATTATCATTACTGTCATTATCGCCCTAATTACCCTTAATATAGTAATTATAATAATCATTATCTTAATAATTAATGCCATTTTCATCTTTATAATTACTTTAATAATGATAATGACAATAATGATAATTCTGGAAATAATCACAACAATAATAAGGATTATAATAACAATAATAGCCGTGTTATAATTACTTTTATTATTTCTGGTATCATTGTCGTTATTATTATTAGGAAAATAATTAGAATAGTGTTGATTATTGCTATTATTGCAATTATTAGGCAAATCATCATTATGTTTATCACTGTAAAATTGCTATCATAATAATTGTCCTAATCACTCTCATAATTATCATTATCATCCTCATTATTGGCATTATTGATGGGGTTATCATCAAAATCATCATAATTAGCAAAATTATTGCTAAGATCATCATAATCATCATTTAACCTGGAAAAAGGTGGGTTTTCGACTCATCTCTCCAAAGGCTGTATTTCGCTAGATTTCGCAGGTTTTTTGACTTTTGGGATTTTTCTACTTTTAGCCTTTTTCTCATTATAGATGGGCTTATAATGATAATTATCATTATTGTCATTATCATCATTATTACCATTACTGTCATTCTCGCCCTAATTACCCTTAATATAGTTATTATAACAATCAATATCTTAATTATTGTCATTTTCATCATTATTATTTTATTAATGATAATGACAATAATGATAATTCTGGAAATAATAACAACAATAATAAGGATTATGATAATAATAGCCGTGTTATAATTACTTTTATTATTATTTCTGTTATCATTGTCGTTATTATTATTAGGAAAATCATTAGAATAGTGTTGATTATTGCTATTATATCAATTATTAGGCAAAGCATCATTGTAATTATCATTGTATAATTATTATCATAATTATTGTCCTAATTACTCACATAATTATTATTATTATCGTCATTATTGTCATTATTAATGGGGTTATCATCAAAATCATCCTAATTAGAAGAATTATTGCTAAGATCATTATAATCATTTAAACTAGGAAAAGGGGGGAAACTTATCTCTCGAAAGGCTGTATTTCACTAGATTTCGCCGGTTTTTCGACTTTTTGGGATTTTTCTACTTTTAGCCCTTTTCTCATTATAGATGGGCTTTATAATGATAAATATCATTATTATCATTATCGCCCTAATTACCCTTAATATAGTCCTTGTAATAATCCTTATTTTTAATCATTAATGTTATTTTTATCATTATAACTATTCTCAAAATGATAATGACAATAATGACAATTCTGTAAATAATAACAACAATAATAAGGATTATAATATGATTAAAAGCCGTGTTATAATTACTTTTATTATTTCTGTTATCATAGTCGTTATTATTATTAGGAAAATCATTAGAATAGTGTTGATTATTGCTATTATTGCAATTATGAGGCAAATTATCATATAATTATCATTGTATAATTATCCTAATTATTGTCCTAATTACTCTCATAATTCTCATTATTATCGTCATTATTGTCATTATTGATAGGGTTCTTATCATAATTAGAAAGAGTTATTGCTAAGATCATCTTAATCATCATTTAAACAGGAAAAAGGGGGTTTTCGACTCATCTTTCCAAAGGCTGTATTTCGGTAGATTTCGCTGGTTTATCGACTTTTAGGATTTTTCTACTTTTAGCCTTTTTCTCATTATAGATGGGCTTATAATGATAATTATCATCATTATTGTCATTATCATCATCATTATTATCATTACTGTCATTATCGTCCTAATTTCCCTTAATAAAGTCTTTATAATAATCATTTCTTAATCATTAATGTCATTTTCATCATTATAATTATTTTAATAATGATAATGAGAATAATGATAATTCTGGAAATAATAACAATAATAAGGATTATAATAAGAATAATAGCCGTGTTATAATTACTTCTATTATCATTTATGTTATCATTGTCGTTATTATTATTAGGAAAAAAATAGAATAGTGTTGATTATTGCTATTATTGCAATTATTAGGTAAATCATCATTATAATTACCATTGTATAATTATTATCATAATTATTTTTCTAATTACTCTCATAATTATCATTATTATCGTCATTATTGTCAGTATTGATGGGGTTATAATCATAATTAGCAGAATTATTGGTTTTCGACTCATCTCTCCAAAAGGCTGTATTTCGCTAGATTTCGACGGTTTTTCGATTTTTTGGGATTTTTCTACTTTTAGCCTTCTTATTATAGATGAGCTTTATAATGATAATTATCATTACTGTCATTATCATCATTATCATTACTGTCATTATTGCCCTGATTAACCTTAATATAGTCATTGTAATAATCATTATCTTAATTATTAATGTTATTTTCATCATTATAATTATTTTGATAATGATAATGATAATAATGATAATTCTGGAAATAATAAAAAACAATAATAAGGATTATAATAAGAATAATAGTCGTCTTATAATTACTTTTATTATTTAAATTATAATTGTCGTTATTATTAGGAATATCATTAGAATAGTGTTGATTATTGCTATTATTGCAATTATTAGGCAAATGATCATTACATTTATTGTATAATTATTATCCTAATTATTGTCCTAATTACCCTCATAATTATCATTATTATCGTCATTATTGTCATTATTGATGGGGTTATCATCATAATTAGCAGAACTACAGCTAAGAT
>NC_091554.1:23574161-23599161 GCF_042767895.1 Penaeus vannamei
TGCCATGGCTGCGCCGAGCACAGATGGCGCGCGGCCTCCCCTCGCTAGCCTTTTCCTGCCTTTTCCGACCCCAGTCATCTATCCCCCATCTATTACCCCGCACGCTGGGTTAAGCCCCGGCTCTTTCCTAACCTAATAGTAATAAGTAAAGAGGCGAAGAAAAGAGGTGGATGGGAGAAGATTAAAGGGTTGAAAATGAAGGAAGATTAAGATTGAAAGTAGGGGGCGACACCCCTTGCATGTCTTTCTTTGCTTTTGTTGATCAGTCTTGGGGGGTTTGGGAGGAAGCAGGGAGTCAGGTGGACTTAAATTAATTGAATAATTAACATAACGTGTTTTGGGATTTTTAATTTGAATAATTTGAATATTTTATGCTGAATACGAAACTTGAACAAGAACAACTTAATACTATAACTAAAAACTGTGACAAGGAACGAGAAGAATTTTTATTGGCTTTTTATTTTATTGTTTTTATTTATTTATTTTCTTAAAGGTTGAAACAAATGAGCGAAAACTTTTTTATTTTGTTTAAATTATTTCTACTTTTGTATTGGGTTTTGTTTATTATTATTTTTATTGATTTTACTTTAGGTGTCAAAAGAAACATAGAAATAAACATTTGGTAACAAATGGATGACGAAGGGGAAGAGCACATAAGGATAGGAGAGAGGAAAGGGGTAAAGATGAGTGAAGATGACGTGACGTGATGATATGGGTGATAATTGCATATCAATAGAATCAATAGAGGCCGAATCAAATGTTTGGTTAATAATGATGATAATAATTATTATCCAGTCCATTTATAATGAAATCAAGGCCAAAAAGTAATAAAATCCCAAAATTCGAAAAAACGGCAAAATCTAGCGAATAACAGCCTTTTGAGAGAAACGTCGAAAAAAAAACCTTTTCGTTTTTAATTGGTAATTATCATCATAATTATCATCAGCATTGCATATAATGAAGAAATTATCATGAAAATCATCACAATTACCTGAATTAATGTTAAAATCCTCATAATTACCAATAAAAAGCGAAAAGTTTTTTTTCGACATTTCTCTCAAAAGGCTGTAATACGCTAGATTTTGCCGTTTTTTCGACTTTTGGGATTTTATTACTTTTGGCCTTTATTTCATTATAAATGGACTGGATAATAATTATCATCATTATCATTACTGTCATTATTCTTATGATTATTATCATTATAGTCATTATCATCATGATTATCATCATTATCATCATTATTGCAGTTATAATGATTATTATGCTAATTATTATAGCTATTTTCATCATCATAACTATTTTTATAATGATAATAGCAATAATGATAATTTTAGAAATAATAATGACAATAGTAATAATTATAATGACAATGATAATGATATTATTATTTCTATTGTCATTATTAGTCTGAAAATTATTGGAATAGAGTTGATTATTGCTATTATTGCAGTAATTATCAAAATTATCCTTATAATTATGATTTTATCATTATTATCATTATTATTGTCATTATCATTGTCATTATCATCATAATTATCATCATTATTGCATATAATGAAGGAATTATCATGAAAATCATCACAATTACCTGAATTAATGTTAAAATCCTCATAATTACCAATAAAAAGCGAAAAGAGTTTTTTTTCGACGTTTCTCTCAAAAGGCTGTAATACGCTAGATTTTGCCGTTTTTTCGACTTTTGGGATTTTATTACTTTTGGCCTTTATTTCATTATAAATGGACTGGATAATAATTATTATCATCATCATTATCATTACTGTCATTATTCTTATGATTATTATCATTATAGTCATTATCATCATGATTATCATCATTATTATCATCATTATTGCAGTTATAATGATTAGTATGCTAATTATTATAGCTATTTTCATCATCATAACTATTTTTATAATGATAATAGCAATAATATTAATTTTAGAATTAATAATGACAATAGTAATAATTATAATGACAATGATAATGATTTTATTATTTGTATTGTCATTATTAGTCTGAAAATTATTGGATCCTCATAATTATGATTTTATCATTATTATCATTATTATTGTCATTATCATTGTCATTATCATGATAATTATCATCATTATTGCATATAATGAAGGAATTATCATGAAAATCATCATAATTACCTGAATTAATGTTAAAATTCTCATAATTACCAATAAAAAGCGAAAAGGGTTTTTTTCGACGTTTCTCTCAAGAGGCTGTAATACGCTTGATTTTGCCGTTTTTTCGACTTGTGGGATTTTATTACTTTTGACTTTTATTTCATTATAAATGGACTCGATAATAATTATTATCATCATTATTATCATTACTGTCATTATTCTTATGATTATTATCATTATACTCATTATCATCATGATTATCATCATTATTATCATCATTATTGCAGTTATAATGATTATTATGCTAATCATTATAGTTATTTTCATCATCACAACTATTTTTACAATGATAATAGCAATAATGATAATTTTAGAAATAATAATGGCAATAGTAATAATTATAATGGCAATGATAATGATGTTATTATTTCTATTTCCATTATTAGTCTGAAAATTATTGGAATAGAGTTGATTATTGCTATTATTGCAGTAATTATCAAAAGGATCCTTATAATTATGATTTTATTATTATTGTCATTATTATTGTCATTATCATTGTCATTACCATCATAATTATCATCATTATTGCATATAATGAAGGAATTATCATGAAAATCATCACAATTACCTGAATTAATGTTAAAATCCTCATAGTTACCAATAAAAAGCTCGATTTTGCAGTTTTTTTCGACTTGTGGGATTTCATTACTTTTGGCCTTGATTTCATTATAAATGGACTGGATAATAATTATTATCATCATTATTAATATTACTGTCATTATTCTTATGATTATTATCATTATAGTCATTATCATCATGATTATCATCATTATTATCATCATTATTGCAGTTATAATGATTATTAATGAATTAATATTAAAATTCTCATAATTACCAATAAAAAGCGAAAAGGGTTTTTTTCGACGTTTCTCTCAAAAGGCTGTAATACGCTAGATTTTGCCGTTTTTTCGACTGATGGGATTTTATTACTTTTGGCCTTTATTTCATTATAAATGGACTGGATAATAATTATTAGCATCATTATTATCATTACTGTCATTATTCTTATGATTATTATCATTATAGTCATTATCATGATTATCATCATTATTATCATTATTATTGCAGTTATATTGATTATTATGCTAATTATTATAGCTATTTTCATCATCATAACTATTCTAATAATGATAATAGCAATAATGATAATTTTATTTAATTTAATGATAATAGTAATAATTTTAATTAATTTAATGATAATAGTAATAATTATAATGACAATGATAATGATATTATTATTTGTATTGCCATTATTAGTCAGAAAATTATTGGAATAGAGTTGATTATTCCTATTATTGCAGTAATTATCAAAATTATCATTATAATTATGATTTTATCATTATTATCATTATTATTGTCATTATAATTGTCATTATCATCATAATTATCATCATTATTGCATATAATGAAGGAATTATCATGAAAATCATCACAATTACCTGAATTAATGTTAAACTCCTCATAATCATCAATAAAAAGTGAAAAGTTTTTTTTTCGACATTTCTCTCAAAAGGCTGTAATACGCTAGATTTTGCCGTTTTTTCTACTTGTGGGATTTTATTACTTTTGGCCTTTATATCATTACAAATGGACTCGATGATAATTATTATCATCATTATTATCATTACTGTCATTATTCTTATGATTATTATCATTATAATCATTATCATCATGATTATCATCATTATTATCATCATTATTGCAGTTATAATGATTGTTATGCTAATTACTATAGCTATTTTCATCATCATAACTATTTTTATAATGATAATAGCTATGTTTATAATTTTAGATATGATAATGACAATAGTAATAATTATAATGACAATGATAATGATGTTATTATTATTTCTATTGTCATTATTAGTCTGAAAATTATCGGAATAGAGTTGATTATTGTTATTATTGCAGTAATTATCAAAATTATCATTATAATTATGATTTTATCATTATCATTATTATTGTCATTATCATTGTCATTATCATCATAATTATCATCATTATTGCATATAATGAAGGAATTATCATGAAAATCATCACAATTACCTGAATTAATATTAAAATCCTCATAATTACCAATAAAAAGCGAAAAGTGGGTTTTTTTGATGTTTCTCTCAGAAGGCTGTAATACGCTAGATTTTCCCGTTTTTTCGATATTTGGGATTTTATTACTTTTGGCCTTTATTTAATTATAAATGGACTGGATAATAATTATTATCATCATTATTATCATTACTGTCATTATTCTTATGATTATTATCATTATAGCCATGATCATCATGATTATCATCATTATTATCATCATTATTGCAGTTGTAATGATTATTATGCTAAATATTATAGCTATTTTCATCATCATAACTATTTTATAATGATAATAGCAATAATAATAATTTTAGAAATAATAATGACAAAAGTAACAATTATAATAACAATGATAATGATGTTATTATTATTTCTATTGTCATTATTAGTCTGAAAATTATGGGAATAGAGTTGATTATTGCTATTATTGCAGTAATTATCAAAAGTATCATTATAATTATGATTTTATTATTATTGTCATTATTATTGTCATTATTATTGCCATTATCATTGTCATTATCATTATTATCATTATTGCATATAATGAAGGAATTATGAAAATCATCACAATTACCCGAATTAATGTTAAAATCCTCATAATTACCAATAAAAAGCGAATAGACTTTTCCGACCCTTTTCTCAAAAGGCTGTAATACGCTAGATTTTGCCGTTTTTTCGACTTTTGGGATTTTATTACTTTTGGCCTTTATTTCATTATAAATGGACTGAATAATAATTATTATCATCACAATTATCATTACTGTCATTATTCTTATGATTATTATCATTAAAATCATTATAATCATTATTATCATCATTCTTATCATCATTACTGCAGTTATAATGATTATGCTAATTATTATAGCTATTTGCATAATCATAACTATTTTTATAATGATAACAACAATAATAATAATTTTAGAAATAATAGTGCTTACCATCATTATTATCATCATTATTGCAGTTATAATAATTATTATGCTAATTATTATAGCTTTTTTCATCATCATAACCATTTTTATAATAATAATAGCAATAATGATAATTTTAGAAAAAATGATGAAAATAGTAATAGTTATAATGGTAATGATAATGATGTTATTATTAATTCTATTGTCATTATTATTCAGAAAAAAAAATTGGAATAGAGTTGATTATTGCTATTATTGCAGTAATTATCTAAATTATCATTATAATTATGATTTATCATTATCATTATTATTGTCATTATAATGATAAAATCATAATTATAAGATTAATTTTGATAATTACTGTAATAATAGCAATAATAAACTCTATTCCAATAATTTTCAGACTAATAATGACAATAGAAATAATAATAATATCGTTATCCTTGTCATTATTATTATTACTATTGTCATTATTTTTTCTAAAATTATCATTAATGCTATTATCAATATAAAAATAATTATGATGATGAAAATAGCTATAATAATTAGCATAATAATCATTAACACTGCAATAATGATGATAATAGTGATGAAAATCATGATGGTAATGACTATAATGATAATAATCATAACAATAATGACAGTAACGATAATAATGATGATAATAATTATTATCCAGTCCCTTTATAATGAAATAAAGGCCAAAAGTCATAAATTCCCCAAAGACGAAAGCACGGCAAAATCTAGCGTATTACAGCCTTTTCAGAGAAACGTCTAAAAAAAAACCTTTTCGGTTTTTATTGGTAATTATGAGGATTTTAGCATTAATTCGGGTAATTGTGATGATTTTCATGATAACTCCTTCATTATATGCAATAATGATGATAATTATGATAATGACAATGATAATGACAATAATAATGACAAAATCATAATTATAATGATTATTTTGATAATTACTGCAATAATAGCAATAATCAACTGAATTCCAATAATTTTCAGACTAATAATGACAATAGAAATATTAATAACATCATTATCATTGTCATTATAATTATTACCATTGTCAGTATTATTTCTAAAATTATCATTATTGCTAATATCATTATAAAAATAGTTATGATGATGAAAATAGCTATAACAATTAGCATAATAATCATTATAACTGCAATAATTATTATTATAATGATGATAATCATGATGATAATGACTATAATGATAATAATCATAAGAATAATGACAGTAATGATAATAATGATGATAATAATTATTATCCAGTCCATTTATAATGAAATAAAGGCCAAATCTAATAGTTATGATGATGAAAATAGCTATAATAATTAGCATAGCAATCATTATAACTGCAATAATGATGATAATAATGATGATAATCATGATGATAATGACTATCATGATAATAATCATAAGAATAATGACAGTAATGATAATAATGATGATAATTATTACCCAGTCCATTTATAATGAAATAAAGGCCAAAAGTAATATAATACCAAATGTCGAAAAAAACGGCAAAAACGTCGAAAAAAAACTTTTCGCTTTTTATTGGTAATTATGAGGATTTTAACATTAACTCAGGTAATTGTGATAATTTTCATGATAATTCCTTCATTATATGCAATAATGATGGTAATTATGATGATAATGACAATGATAATGGCAATAATAATGATGATAATGATAAAATCATAATTATAATGATAATTTTAATAATTACTGCAATAATAGCAATAATCACCTCTATTTCAATAATTTTCAGATTAATAATGACAATAGAAAAAATTATAACATCATTATCATTGTCATTATAATTATTACTATTATCATTATTATTTCTAAAATTTTCATTATTGCCATTATCATTATAAAAATAGTTATTATGATAATAATTGGCATAAAAATCATTATAACTGCAATAATGATGATAATCATGATGATAATGTCTATAATGATAATAATCATAAGAATAATGACAGTAATGATAATAATGATGATAATAATTATTATCCAGTCCATTTATAATGAAATAAAGGCCAAAAGTAATAAAATCCCAAAATTCGAAAAAACGCCAAATCTAATGTATTACAGCCTTTTGAGAGAAACGTCGAAAAAAACCTTTTCGGTTTTTATTGGCAATTATGAGGATTTTAACATTAATTCAGGTAATTGTGATGATTTTCATGATAATTCCTTCATTATATGCAATAATGATGATAATTATGATGATAATGGCAATGATAATAACAATAATAATGAGAATACTGATAAAATCATAATTATAATGATAATTTGGTAATTACTGCAATATTAGCAATAATCAACTCCATTACAATAATTTTCAGACTAATAATGACAAT
This sequence comes from Penaeus vannamei, assembly GCF_042767895.1. NCBI lineage: Eukaryota > Metazoa > Arthropoda > Malacostraca > Decapoda > Penaeidae > Penaeus > Penaeus vannamei. The sequence continues at coordinate 23,581,725 of NC_091554.1, forward strand.
AGAAATAATAATAAAATCATTATCATTGTCATTATAATTATTACTATTGTCATTATTATTTCTAAAGTTATCATTATTGATATTATCATTATAAAAACAGTTATGATGATGAAAATAGCTATAATAATTAGCATACTAATCATTATAACTGCAATAATGATGATAATAATGATGATAATCATGATGATAATGACTATAATGATAATAATAAGAATAATGACAGTAATGATAATAATAATAATTATTATTATTATCGAGTCCACTTATAATGAAATAAAGGCCAAAAGTAATAAAATCCCACAAGTCGAAAAAACGGTAAAATCTAGAGAAACCTCGGAAAAAAAACTTTTCGCTTTTTATTGGTAATTATGAGGATTTTAACATTAATTCAGGTAATTGTGATGATTTGCGTGATAATTCCTTCATTATATGCAATAATGATAATTATAATGATAATGACAATGATAATGACAATAATAATGATAATAATGATAAAATCATAATTATAAGGATAATTTTGATAATTACTGCAATAATATGAATAATCAACTCTATTCCAATAATTTTCAGACTAATAATGACAATAGAAATAATAATATCATTATCATTGCCATTATAATTATTCCTATTGTCATTATTATTTCTAAAATTATCATCATTGCTATTATCATTATAAAAGTAGTTATGATGATGAAAATAGCTATAATAATTAGCATAATAATCATTATTATTTCAATAATGATGATAATAATGATGATAATGACTATAATGATAATAATCATAAGAATAATGACAGTAATTGAGAGAAACGTCGAAAAAACCCACTTTTCGGTTTTTATTGGCAATTATGAGGATTTTAACATTAATTCAGGTAATTGTGATGATTTTCATGATAATTCCTTCATTATATACAATAATGATGATAATTATGATGATAATGGCAATAATAATAACAATAATAATGATAATACTGATAAAATCATAATTATAATGATAATTTTGATAATTACTGAAATAATAGCAATAATCAACTCTATTCCAATAATTTTCAGACTAATAATGACAATAGAAATAATAATGAAATCATTATCATTGTCATTATAATGATTACTATTGTCATTATTATTTCTAAAGTTATCATTATTGCTATTACCATTATAAAAACAGTTATGATGATGAAAATAGCTATAATAATTAGCATAATAATCATTATAACTGCAATAATGATGATAATAATGATGATAATCATGATGATAATGACTATAATGATAATAATCATAAGAATAATGACAGTAATGATAATAATGATGATAATAATTATTATCGAGTCCATTTATAATGAAATAAAGGCCAAAAGTAATAAAATCCCACAAGTCGAAAAAAAAGTAAAATCTAGAGAAACCTCGGAAAAAAAACTTTTCACTTTTTATTGGTAATTATGAGGATTTTAACATTAATTCAGGTAATTGTGATGATTTTCCTGATAATTCCTTCATTATATGTTATAATGATAATTATAATAATAATGACAATGATAATGACAATAATAATGATAATAATGATAAAATCATAATTATAAGGATAATTTTGATAATTACTGCAATAATATGAATAATCAACTCTATTCCAATAATTTTCAGACTAATAATGACAATAGAAATAATAACATCATTATCATTGTCATTATAATTATTCCTATTGTCATTATTATTTCTAAAATTATCATTATTGCTATTATCATTATGAAAATAGTTATGATGATGAAAATAGCTATAATAATTAGCATAATAATCATTATAATAGCAATAATGATGATAATAATGATGATAATGACTATAATGATAATAATCATAAGAATAATGACAGTAATGATAATAATGATAATAATTATTATCCAGTCCATTTATAATGAAATGAAAGCCAAAAGTAATAAAATCCCATAAGTCGAAAAAACGGCAAAATCTAGCGTATAATTTTAACATTTTGAGAAAAACGTCGAAAAAAAACCTTTTCGTTTTTTATTGGCAATTATAAGGATTTTAACATTAATTCAGGTAATTGTGATGATTTTCATGATAATTCCTTCATTATATGCAATAATGATGATAATTATGATGATAATGGCAATGGTAATAACAATAATAATGAAAATACTGATAAAATCATAATTATAATGATAAATTTGATAATTACTGCAACAATAGCAATAATCAACTCTATTCCAATAATTTTCAGACATATAATGACAATAGAAATAATAATAACGTCATTATCATTGTCATTATAATTATTACTATTGTCATTATTATTTCTAAAGTTATCATTATTGCTATTATCATTATAAAAACAGTTATGATGATGAAAATAGCTATAATAATTAGCATAATAATCATTATAACTGCAGTAATGATGATAATAATAATGATAATCATGATGATAATGACTATAATGATAATAATCATAAGAATAATGACAATAATGATAATAATGATGATAATAATTATTATCGAGTCCATTTATAATGAAATAAAGGCCAAAAGTAATAAAATCCCACAAGTCGAAAAAACGGTAAAATCTAGAGAAACCTCGGAAAAAAACTTTCCCCTTTTTATTGGTAATTATGAGGATTTTAACATTAATTCAGGTAATTGTGATGATTTTCACAATAATTCCTTCATTATATGCAATAATGATAATTATATTGATAATGACAATGATAATGACAATAATAATGATAAAATCATAATTATAAGGATAATTTTGATAATTACTGCAATAATGTCAATAATCAACTCTATTCCAATAATTTTCAGACTAATAATGACAATAGAAATAATAATATCATTATCATTGTCATTATAATTATTCCTATTGTCATTATTATTTCTAAAATTATCATATTTGCTATTATCATTATAAAAATAGTTATGATGATGAAAATAGCTATAATAATTAGCATAATAATCATTATAATTGCAATAATGATGATAATAATGATGATGACTATAATGATAATAATCATAAGAATAATGACAGTAATGATAATAATGATAATAATTATTATCCAGTCCATTTATAATGAAATAAAGGCCAAAAGTAATAAAATCCCAAAAGTCGAAAAAAACGGCAAAATCTAGCGTATTTTAGCCTTTTGAGAGTGTAGCCGACCCCCGCAACCTGCAGCGCAGCATACTTCCCCCAGGTTGGGTCCAGGTCCACAGCCTGTCCTCTCGCACTCACCATTAGCAGCTTCTCGACGACGCATACCGAGACCTGATTGGTTGACCAACACTGAGATCTAGTAAGGCAGTGATTGCCAGAGGCTATGATTGCCAAGTCATCTGCATAAGAGATGATCTTGCATCCCTCTGGCAGGTGAATGTCTAGTATGTTGGACATGAGGGTATTAAACAGGGCTGGACTAAGAACCCCTCCCTGAGGAGTTCCATTTTCAAGTGGCATGTGCTTTGAGAGGTGGCCTTGAAATCTGACATTTGCTGATTTATTTTTAAAATAGTCAGCTATCCAAGAGTCTGCCTTTGACTCCTTTGAGGATTAGGGTCTCTTGAATGGCAAGCGGACTTGCCAGTTCAAAAGCCTTCTCCAGGTCAAGGAAGACAACCACGGCGGCAAGGTGCAGATTGTGCTTAAGAGTGTGGAAATGCTATGAGCAGTGCTCTTACCCCTTGTGAACCCGTGCAGGTGTTCATGGGGGGACCCGTTTTCCATCGGAGCCTGTTGAGTACCATCTTCTCAGCTGTTTTACCCAGGCAGCTGAGAAGAGAGATGGGACGGTACTTGCCAGGCTCCTTTGGTTTTGGGATGGGAACTATTGTGGCTTGTTTCCAGCTCTGGGGCACCGTGGCTGTTTGCCAGGATTTGTTGATAACCTGCAAGAATGCAAGTTCTCCTGCAAGTCCTAGATGCGAAATAATGGGGTGAGAGATCCCATCAGATCCCGGTGCTGACCCAGAACTGGATTTGTATGATTTTCTTAGTTCCCTAAGAGAAAACAAGGCATCCGTTTCATCAGCTTCGAGTGCCTTGTCTCTTATGAGAGCAAGTTTTTCTGGATTTAAGTTTTGTTGTTTTTCTCTCATCATTGGAGGCAGATTGTTGGTGCTGGTTCTGGCAGAGAACTTAAGCAACAATCTGTTAGCCTCTGATTGTGGGTCATGAGGAGTGCATTTCGGGGCTTGGCGGCTTGTCGCTTGCCTGACCCGTTTCCACAACTCTGTAAGGCTGGTCTGGTGCCCAAAATTTTGACACCATTCCAGCCATTTTTCCTGCCTTACTCTGTTGGCAGTTTCCTTGGCATCCACGACAGCTCCCCTCAACAGGGCCAGATTGTCGGGAGATCTTTACCTCTTTGATCTCGTCATTATAGTACCAGGCGTCTTTGTGAGTTCTGGACCATGGGTGAGTTTTGGGGATGGTTTGTGAGGCTGCCTGGTTTATGGCCTGGATTAGCCTTGCCTCTAGCACATCCACGTTTTCATTATTGTTATTGGGTTCATTGTCTTTCAGACAACGAGCCAAGCCTTCCTGGAAGGCAAACCAGTTGGCCTTGTCTGTTTTCCATTTAGGAATGTGATGTGGTCTTTGGGCTGGACCTGCATCCATTAGTGTGGTGACTATGCCGTAGTGATCACTAGTAACCGTATCATCGACACATCACCGAATTCTCTCCACCATTGTTGCAGTGGCAGAGGTGAGGACCCCTCTCTTCACATGCGTTGGTTCTTTGGTGTTGAGAAGAGCGATCTCAGGGAATGTCTCAAGCACTTCTGCTATGTGAATGCCTGCCGCGTTCGGCCTTTTGCGGGGATTCAGCATGGCTATGTGTGCCTTGAAGTCTCCCCCTATGATCACTCAGTCTTGTGTTGCAGTAGCACAGACCTGGTTCAGATCTAAGCTCTCACACAGTGGTTTGCTATAAATATATATTTTTATAGGGCCCCCAGGTAGCTAAATCTCAACAGCAAGAGATTCAACACCATCTCCACAGTGCGGCGGGTTGGCTATTAAGGAGCATGGGATAGCTTCTTCTACCAGGGTCATCAGGCCTCTAGCACCATCCAGGTTTGGAGTGGTGAAGGCATGATATCCTGAGAAGCACACGGATCCCATAGTTAGTGTCTCCTGGAGCATGACGACGTCAATGCTCCTTGCTCACACAACTGACTGGAGAAAGGGGTTCTTGCTTTTATAGCTACAGATATTCCATTGCAGAATGCTTAGATTGTGTGCCATGATGGTTACTCAGAGTCACTTGCTTCAGCTTCAGATGCCCCAGTGCTGGTGGCATCAGATAAATACAGATCCTCGTTGATTGAGGATTGTACAACTTCCTCTAAGTCAGACACTCCGGTTAAGGCTCTACCGAGGGGTGTACAGCCTAGGTTGGAAGTGCCACCTCGGGTCAGGGGACGAGACTTTGGCTGTACAGACTCGGCCTCCAGTGTGGGCTTCTGCTGCACAGTTTCAGCCTGTCCTGACAGACTAGCTGGGGTTTCACATAATGCTTCTCCCGAAGCTAGCCTGCCATCCAAGGATTTAGGGAGGGGAGCGCTGCTCATTATCGGTTTGGAGGCTTCTAGCTTCCTTCCCTTCAGAGCTACCAATGTTTGGGTCATAGCCGTCATTGCGACCTGCACTGCTTTCTCCGCCTCCTCACTGGTCCTCCCCAAGGCTGTTGCTACTGCAGAAACTACAGCACTCAACAGGAGAGTTATATCTTTCTCGTCAAAGAAAAGATTATCATCTACTGGGGGGACCATTGCTGTGGACTTTGAACCTTTTTCCAGTTGGTTCTTTTTTGTGGTTTTGCCACTAGCAAGCTTGGGGAATTCCTCTCTGTTAGAGGTATCCAATTTTCGCTGTGGGGGTGACTCCTTCCTCTTAGGAGGTCGAGGAGTCTTCTTTTTTGTTTTTGCCCCAGACGTAGGTGCCTGGGGGCGCAGGGACAAAGTCAGGACGCTTTTTGGCTAGCTCCTGCTTTTTAATAACTGCCTGTTTCCTGACAGAACAAGCCAGGCTCCAGACATGATGCTTTTTGGCACAGTTTGGACACTTGGCTGTTGTGTCCTTCTGGCCATCTTTGTGTGCCTTGATACACACTTTGGTTTCGTGTGCCTCGCTGCATACATCACATTTGGCTTTGGCCTTGCAGTTGGCCTTGTGATGCCCAAATTTCTGGCACGTGAAGCACCTCAAGGGCTCTGGCACATATGTCCTGAGCTTGTATGAGCCCCAGTTACCCAGATCAAGGGTGGTGATTGGGGCTCCCTTGAGGATAACCAGGACTTGCCTGGTTGGAGACTTCCCTTTGGTCATGTGGGAAGCCTCCACCACTTGTGGGAGAGACGTGATCACCTCTACGTCGAACCCTAGTGGGAAGCCAAGTAGCACCATCTTGGACTTTTTCTCTTGGGAGGTCAGTGGTGAGGTACACACCTTTCTCCCGTCTTTTAGCACCTTGGTATCCTGCAGGAAGTTCATGGTGGCTTTGTCTTTGGGGGCAATGATCATGCCCTCATCTCTAGAGATTCGGATTGAGAGTCTGACGTTTCTTTCCTTCTCCAATGCCCTTACCAGTTGGTATGCATTGTCGAAGTCTTCGGGGTTTTTTTGGTACCTTAAACCGCGTTAGTCGACTTGGGGTGTGCTCTGCCTCTTCTTCAAAGTCAGTTTCCACCCTTCGTCGCTTCACGCCTCCCCTTTGCAGGGGTTTAAGGTCTTTAGAAGTGGGGGCAGCTGGTTTGGCTGGATCAGCTGGAGCCCCTTCTTGACTGAGGGAGTTCTGAGGAGAGTTCAGGTTTCCCTCAGTCTGGTGTGCATAGACAGACTTTGTGTTTGGTGTTTCTGTCTTGTCCTTGCTCAGTTCAGTAGGCCGGACATGTTCGGCCTGCTTTTGTTTTTTCTTTCACCCCCCCTGCAACCTTGAAAGGCTCCAGGGTGACTACCATGTTCGGATTCATTTTGTGGTCATTGAGAGGGTATGAAACAGATTGGTCCCCTTTCGGGGATTATCCTTATACCTGCTCTCAGGGTGAGGTCTTAAGAAGGGCCTCAAAAAAGCTCTGTTCCCTACACTCGACCCTTCAGCACCACAGGACAGGAGATCCCCCTGGGTGGGCTGAACTCGGAGTTTTGGTGTGGTAAACGCTCTGCGCCCCAATCCTGCTACAAGGGGTGTGTGATCACGTCACAGCAGCCCAGGCGAATGTTGGAAATCGACATTTCCCGCAGGCCCAGGCTGCACCAGGAAGTCAGAAGGAGAGGGCAAGAGTTAGGCACCGAAAAATCGCCCTTGGTGCGTGGCCACAAACTATGTCCAGGACCAGAGGGTCCAGACCAGGTTTGTAACCTCGCTCTCCAAGGGAGCGGTAGTGGGGCACTTGCTACAAGAGAAGGCCTGGCCAATTGTCGCGGCGAACCACGATAAATTGGCGGCGGCGGCGCTCTCTGTGTAGTTTGTTGTCAAAGAGTATCAATCAAGCTCAAGTCTGGTGGCTTTTGCTCTGGAGGATCACGCCAAGTGGGTGATCTCTCTTTGTACACCACAGGGGAGAGGACCTGTGTAGTGTGTACACCACAGGGGAGAGGACCACGGACACCTCACGGCTCGCCCATTGGACCGCAGGCTCCCCTCGTTCCCGGGTGGCTGGCACAGCTCAGACCCACTTAAGCTCCCGCACCCGGGCCGAGGTGAAGGGCATACCTGGATCTTATAGGTTCAAGGTTTTTCGTTGTTGTCATCGTGGATGCTAAAGAGATTGACACCCCCACGACGGACAAGACGATTGGCCCTTGGTGTAACTTCTTTGGCCACCCTTGCTGGCGCGGAGCACTTCCACCTTTCATCGTCCAGTTAATTAGCTCTGCTAGCCTCCCCTCTACCCATCATTCATCACCCTCACTATAGCGTAACCCATGGGTCACGTTATCAAATTAGCGTATACTGGGGAGCCTATCTCTTGCGAGGAGGCTCTCCAGAACATCTTCATCATCACTGAGGTGGCAGTCACACATCTCTTTAAGGTCCATAATGGCTTCAAAGTGACAGTTGCCAAACCTGAACATCTGACTCCATTTCTTTCGGCCGACGGCCAAAGAAAGCTCAAAGATCATGGCTTTTCACCTGTTCCCTCCCCCGAGATGAAGGCTAGGTGTACGATCGTGGCGAAAAAGATCGACAAGACGATCCCCCCACGATCGTGCGAGTCCAACTGCCAGGAGGTTTCCGTCAAGAACGGTGTCACTGTTCTCGACGTCTACAAGCCGCCCGAGTCGCGAATCGTCAAGATTCGCGTTTCATCCCCCGAGGAAGCCCAGAAACTTCTCTCACGGGGACTCATGATGTTCAATACATCGGTCCCCACCTACAACTTGGAACCCGAATGCTTCATTCACATAGACCAATGCTTAAACTGCTACCGCTTTCACCACAAAAAACACCAATGCACACACACCCAGAAATGCTCTCGGTGCGCCGGCGACGGTCATTTCTTCGCCAGGTGCACTGAAACCATCAAATGCTGCAACTGCGAGGGATCGCATGTCGCAGTTAGTGGATCCTCCCCTAAATGGAAGGAAATACTAAAGGCAAAACGAGCTGAGCTCCGCCAGGACAATAACACTGTCCCTTCCTACGCAACAACAGCTGCTACACAACCTGCTCAGACCAGCACACCCAGACGACCCACGACTTCCTCTCGGACAACTCTGCCCACACAACCCCAAACAAGCACCCTCACACCTAACACAAACCCAAAAATCCAGGCCATATTACACGTAAGTCTCATCGCTGCCAAATACAACGCAAAAAGATTCGCAAACATTGTCCCTATTATGCTCCAAAGAAACAGCTTCCCCAGCATTGTTGTCCCTGAGGAAATCTTTGAAGACGAAAACCTATACATCCCTGAGTACGCCACAACAAACACAGAAACCACAGGAAATGAGGTGACAGACACCCAGAGCCTCATTCTTCCTCACAACACCGACACCTCGTTTTGCAACCTCAGCCACAACGAAGACATAGAGAAACAGCACAGGCACGCCATACTACAAATACCACTGATCATAAACGCAAACAAACCACACCACCATCCACGCACACCAAAAAAGACAAAAAGGATCCTCCTATCCCTCAAGCTCGTCGTCGTAGATTGGATGACACCATTCTTGACGACGACAGTAGCGACTCCGACATCGATGTCAAGAGCGTTCTCGAGGCCGGGCTTGGGCTCTCGGCTGGAGCTATGCTCCCTGCCAGGGGACCCCTGGGACAGCGCGGGAGCATCGGGAATTGGTCCGCCGATTCCCAGGACTTCCGCGCCGGTTCACAGGACTCCCTGCCTGACCTCGAGGAGCCGTCGATCGCGCATCGATCGCGGAGCCGCTACAGGGCTCAGGTTACGCCACGCAAGGTAAACCCAGGTAGAATGGGTGTACCTTGAGTGACTAACTGACGACCGACCGAGCCGGCGCGGGTTCTTCCATCTTGGTGGAGGACCCCGTGTTGGCTAGGTCGATCTAGACGCGCAATCCCACGCACGAGCTGCATCTAAACAAAATAAAAACTCTCTCCTTCACACACAAACACTCTACTCTCACCAACAGCAAACACTAACAAACACAAACTCCAGCTTGTTCTGATTGAATGAAGCACTCAGACGGTTCCTTGTAGTGGGTCGTGACCGATCTATTACACATCTGAACTCCGCGAGGAAGCCTCTCGCTTCCTCCTTAACATCCTGTGGGGTGAGTTGGCCTGTAGACAGACCAACAAACTCCGTGCTTGAGTCACCACTGGCTGGATGGACTCACCCTCCATCCTTCGTTCCGGCTAGAGATCAGGTTTAGGCCATGATCTCTTTCTTTGGCATGGGACAGGGAATGATGCAGTTTTCGGGTTTTGCCGCATCACTTTGAAGCCACCTTCTACTCATTCCTTTCAAATTTCCCCTTCCCCTGTCCACTCGTTTTGTTCAGTTGTTTTTCGTGTTCTCTTTCTGTCTGCTTACATGTTGTTTTGTTTTGTTTTTTGTGGTCCTGTACCTTTTTAATCTCCTCAATAAAGTAATCTCCCCCAGGTACAGCCCTCTCTTATTCCCGTTTTTAAATACTTTCACCTCGTCTCCTGACGCTTGTGACCGCCACCTCACCCCTCACCCTCACTCATACCATATCCTTGCCATAGCGTTGACCCTCATCCTTATCCTTACCCTGACATCCCACTGGTTTCGGTTTCCGACACGTGGCGCTTGCTGCTAGTACTCGTGCCAGGACCACAAACCCTTTAGTGTAAGGGTTTGTGCGAGGCGAGGAAAGAAGTGTCACGGCCAGTGGAGTTAACCCAATCGTGGCGAGGCCGCCCGAGCCGCGCCCCTCCGGAAGACCTGCGGCCGAGGGAGAGAAATCTCCTCTCGACTCGGGCGTCAGGGGCCAGCCTCTTTCCCCTCCCCCTCAGTTAGCCGAGAGGCTCCGTGTTCGCCATAGCGAGGCTCCACGCCCCGTGGGGAAAATGTGGTGAGGCGAGCCGCGCTCAAGTTCGCGGGGTATTCCCCGCGCCACGAGTCGCGGCCTTGCATCGCCGCACGATCTCGCGAGGTGCGGCCGCGCAGTGAACACGCGAGTCTGCCGATGGCGCTGGGCCCCTCGATCCTTTTCCTCTTTCAACAAACCCACTCCAACTATTACCTCAAGTTTACCCCGCAGGCTGGGTGAAGCCCCGGCTCCTTCTCCTAAAATTATTTTCCTCCTCCTTATCCTTCTCCTATCCCCACTCTTCCTTCCCCCCCTCTTCTTTACACACTTTATGCTTATTATGCCGAGTTCAGCACTCACGATCCTCCAGTCGAGCATGACACAGCAAGCAGCAACTAGGCCTACCCAGGCCTTAGCCGACGGGTGAGCCGCCCCGGCTCTCCCCGGCGATCTCCAGCACACCAGCCATACCTGTGGGCACTCACACCCACACATTTAAAGAGATGATTGACACCAACCTATGGCGGATACCAATCCATTGCCATAAGAGAAACGTCGAAAAAAAAAACTTTTCGCTTTTTATTGGTAATTATGAGGATTTTAACATTAATTCAGGTAACTGTAATGATTTTCATGATAATTCCTTCATTATATGCAATAATGCTGATAATTATGATGATAGTGACAATAATAATGACAATAATAATGATAATAATGATAAAATCATAATTATAATGATATTTTTGAAAATTACTGCAATAATAGCAATAATCAACTCTATTCCAATAATTTTCAGAACTATTTTTAAAATGATAATAGCAAAAATGATAATTTTAGAAATAATGATGAATATAGTAATAATTAGAATGACAATGATAAGGATGTTATTGTCATTATTAGTCTGAAAATTATTGGAATATAGTTTATTATTGCTATTATGATCATGATTTTATAATTATTATCATTATTGTTGTCATTATCATTGTCAGTATCATCATAATTATCATCATAATTGCATATAATGAAGGAATTATCATGAAAATCATCACAATTACCCGAATTAATGTTAAAATCCTTATAATTACCAATAAAAAGCGAAAAGGTTTTCTTCGACGTTTCTCTCAAACGGCTGTAAAACGCTAGATTTTGCATTTTTTTCGACTTTTGGGATCTTATTACTTTTGGTCTTTATTTCATTATAAATGGACTGGGTAATAATTATTATTATCATTACTGTCATTATTCTTATGATTATTATCATTATAGTCATTATCATCATGATTATCATCATTACTATCATTATTGCAGTTATATTGATTATTATGCTAATCATTATAGCTATTTTCATCATAACTATTTTTATAATGATAATAGCAATAATGATAATTTTAGAAATTATAATGACAATAGTAATAATCATAATGACAATGATAATGATGTTATTATTATTTCTATTGTCATTATTAGTCTGAAAATTATTGGAATAGAGTTGATTATTGCTATTATTGCAGTAATTATCAAAATTATCATTATAATTATGATTTTATCATTATTATTGTCATTATCATTGTCATTATCATCATAATTATCATTATTGCATATAATGAAGAAATTATAATGAAAATCATCACAATTACCTGAATTAATTGTAAAAATCCTCATAATTACCAATAAAAATCGAAAAGTTTTTTTTTCGACGTTTCTCTTAAAAGGCTGTAATACGCTAGATTTTGCCATTGTTTCTTCTTTTGGGATTTTATTATTTTTGGCCTTTATTTCATTAAAAATGGACTGGATAATAATTATTATTATCATTATTATTATTACTGTCATTATTCTTATAATTATTATCATCAATAGTCATAATCATGATTATCATCATTATTATCATCATTATTGCCGTTATAATGATTGTTATGCTAATTATTATAGCTATTTTAATCATTATAACTATTTTTATAATGATGATAGCAATAATGATAATTTTAGAAATAATAATGACAATAGTGCTAATTAAAATGACAATGATAAGGATGTTATTATTATTTCTATGGTCATTATTAGTCTGAAAATTATTGGAATAGAGTTGATTATTGCTACTATTGCAGTAATTATAAAAATTATCATTATAATTATGATTTTACCATTATTATTGCAATTATCATTGTCATTATCATCATAATTATTTTCATTATTGCATATAATGAAGGAATTATCATAACAATCATCACAATTGCCTGAATTAATGTTAAAATCCTCATAATTACCAATAAAAAGCGAAATGGGATTTTTTCGACTTTTCTCTCAAAAAAAATAGATTTTGCAGTCTTTTCGACTTTTGGTATTTTATTACTTTTGGCCTTTATTTCATTATAATTGGACTTAATGATAATTATTATCATCATTATCATTACTGTCATTATTCTTATGATTATTATCATTATAGTCATTATCATCATGATTATCATCATTATCATCATTATTGCAGTTATAATGAATACTATGCTAATTATTATAGCTATTTTCATCATCATAACTATTTTTATAATAATAAAAGCAATAATGATAATTTTAGAAATAATAATGACAATAGTAATGATTATAATGACAATGATAATGATGTTATTATTATTTCTATTGTCATTATTAGTCTGAAAATTATTGGAATAGAGTTGATTATTGCTATTATTGCAGTAATTATCAAAATTATCCTTATAATTATGACTTTATCATTATTATCATTATTATTGTCATTATCATTGTCATTATCATCATAATTATCACCATTATTGCATATAATAAAGGAATTATCACGAAAATCATCACAATTACCTGAATTAATGTTAAAATCCTCATAATTACCAATAAAAAGCGAAAAGGGTTTTTTTCGACGTTTCTCTCAAAAGGCTAGATTCTGCCGTTTCTTCGACTTGTGGGATTTTATTACATTTGGCCTTTATTTCATTATAATTGGACTGGATAATAATTATCATCATCATTATTATCATTACTGTCATTATTCTTATGATTATTATCATTATGGTCATTATCATCATGATTATCATCATTATTATCATCATTATTGCAGTTATAATGATTATTATGCTAATGATTATAGCTATTTTCATCATCATAACTATTTTTATAATGATAATAGCAATAATGATAATTGTAGAAATAATAATGACAATAATAATAATCATAATGACAATGGTAATGATGTTATTATTATTTCTATTGTCATTATTAGTCTGAAAATTATTGGAATAGAGTTGATTATTGCTATTATTGCAGTAATTATCAAAATTATCATTATAAATATGATTTTATCATTACTATCATTATTATTGTCATTATCATTGTCATTATCATCATAATTATCATCATTATTGTATATAATGAAGGAATTATCATGAAAATCATCACAATTACCTGAATTAATGTTAAAATCCTCATAATTACCAATAAAAAGCGAAAAGGGTTTTTTTCGACGATTCTCTCAAAAGGCTGTAAAACGCTAAATTTTGCCATTTTTTCGACTTTTGGGATTTTATTACTTTTGGCCTTTATTTAATTATAAATGGACTAGATAATAATTATTATCATCATTACTGCCATTATTCTTATGATTATTATCATTATAGTCATTATTATCATGATTATCATCATTATTATCATCATTATTACAGTTATAATGATTATTATGCTAATTATTATAGCTATTTTTATCATCATAACTATTTTTAAAATGATAATAGCAATAATGATAATTTTAGAAATAATAATGACAATAGCAATAATTATCATGACAATGATAAGGATGTTATTATTATTTCTATTGTCATTATCAGTCTGAAAATTATTGGAATAGAGTTGATTATTGCTATTATTGCAGTAATTATCAAAATTATCCTTATAATTATGATATTATTATTATCATTATTATTGTCATTATCATTGTCATTACCTTTATAATTATTATCATTATTGCATATAATGAAGGAATTATCATGAAAATCATCACAATTACCTGAATTAATGTTAAAATCCTCATAGCTACCAATAAAAAGCGAAAAGTTTCTTTCAAAAGGCTGTATAATACGCTCGATTTTGCCGTTTTTTTTCGATTTGTGGGATTTTATTACTTTTGGCCTTTATTTCATTATAAATGGACTGGATAATAATTATTATCATCATTATCATCATTACTGTCATTATTCTTATGATTATTATCATCATAGTCATTATCATTAGTCATAATGATAATATCAATAATAATGATAATAATGATTACAGCCTTTTGAGAGAAACGTCGAAAAAAAACCTTTTCGCTTTTTATTGGTAATTATGAGGATTTTAACACTAATAATGACAATAGAAATAATAATAATATAATTATAATTGTTATTGTAATGAGTATTATTGTCATTATTCATTCTAAATTATTATTAGTGTTATTATAGAAATAGTTATAATGAAAATGAGGAATAATTCGCATAGTAATCTTTATAATTGGAAGAATGATAAAGATAACAATGATAATCATGACGATAATGACTATAATGATGATGATCATAAGAAATATGAGAATAATAACAATAATGATGATAATAACAATCATAGAGTCTATTTATAATGAAATAAAGGCTAAAACTAATAAAATCCCTAAGGTCGGAAAAACGGCAAAATCTAGCGTATTACAGCCTTATGACGGAAATGTCGAAAAAAACCTTTTTCGTTTTTAATGATAACTATGATGATTTTAACATTAGTTCAGATAATTATGATGATTTTCATGATAATTCCTTTATCATTAACAATAATGATGATAATTATGATGATTATGACAATGATAATAATGATAGTAACAACAAAATAATAATTATAATGACAATTTTGATAATTACTGCAATAATAGCAATAATTAACTCAATTTTAATAATTTTCATACTAATAATAACAATAGAAATAATAATATCATTATTATTGTTATTATAATGAACATTATTGGCAATATTATTTCTAAAATTATCATTATTGTTATCATCATTATAAGAATAGTTATAATGATAAAAATAACAGTAATGGTTAGCATAATAATCATTATAACTGCAATAATGATAATGATAATGATAATAATGATAATCATGACGATAGTGACTATAATGTTGATAATCATAAGAATAATGACAATGAAGATAATAATAATCATAGAGCCCATTTATAATGAAATAAAGGCTAAAACTAATAAAATCCCAGAAGTCGAAAAACGGCAAACTCTAGCGTATTACAGCCTTTTGAGAAAAAGGTCGGAAAACCCCCTTTTTCGCTTTTAAATGATAATTATGATGATTTTAACATTAATTCAGGTAATTATGATGATTTTCATGATAATTCCTTTATTATTAACAATAATGATAATTATGATGATAATGACAATAATAATAATGATAATAATAATAAAATGATAATCATAATGATAATTTTGATGATTACTGCAATAATAACAATAATTAAATCTATTCTAATAATGTTCATACTAACAATGACAATAAAAATAACAATATTATTATTGTTATTATAATGAGCAATATTGTCATTATTATTTCTAAAATTATCATTATTGTTATCATTATGAAATTAGTAATAATGATGAAAATGACAGTAATAATTAGCATAATAATCATTATAACTGCAATAATGATAATGATAATAATGATAATCATGACGATAATGATTGTAATGATAATCATAATAATAATGACATTTATAATGAAATAAAGGCTTAAACTAATAAAATCCCTAAAGTCGAAAAAGGGCAAAATCTAGCGTGTTACAGCCTTTTGATAGAAATGTCGAAAAAATGCCTTTTTTGCTTTTAAATGATTCAGGTATTTATGATGATTTTCATGATAATTCTTTTATTATCAACGATAAATATGATATTTATGATGATGATGACAATGATAATGATAATAATAAAATGATAATTATAATGACAATTGTGATATTTACTGGAACAATAGCATTAATTAACTCTATTTTAATAATTTTCACACTAATAATGACAATAGAAATCATAATATCATTATTATTGTTATTATAATGAGTACTATTGTCATTATTTCTAAAATTATCATTATTGTTATTATCATTATAAAAATAGTTATAATGATGAAAATGACAGTAATAATTAACAAAATAATAATTATAACAGCAATAATGATAATGATAATATTCATGAGGATAATGAATCATAGGAATAATGACAATAATGATGATAATGATAATAATAATCATACAGTCCATTTATAATAAAATGATGGCTTTCGCTTTTAAATTCAGGTAATTATGATGATTTTCATGAGAATTCCTTTATTATTAACAATAATGATGATGTTATGATGATAATGACAATAATAATAATGATAATAGTAATAAAATGATAATTATAATGATGATTTTGATAATTACTGCAATAATAGCAATAATTAACTCTATTCTAATATTTTTTCATACTAATAAGGACAATAGAAATCATAATAATATCGTTATTATTGTTATTATAACTAGTATTATTGTTATTATTATTTTTAGAATTATTATCATTGATTTTATCATTATAAAAATAGTTATAATGATGAAAAGAATGAAAAATGATAATAGATAATGAATAATGAAAATCATTATAACTGCAGTAATGATAACGATAATAATGACAATAGAAATCATAATAATATCATTATTATTAATATTATAATGAGTATTATTGCCATAATTATTTCTAAAATTATCATGATTACTAATATCATTATAAAAATATTTATAATGATGAAAGTGACAGTAATGATTACCATAATAATCAATATAACTGCAATAATGATAATTATAATGATAATCATGACGATCATGGCTGTAATGATAATCATACGAATAATGACAA
>NC_091554.1:23654377-23656877 GCF_042767895.1 Penaeus vannamei
GTCATCATTTTTATGATTATCATTATATTCATTATCATCATGATTATCATTATATTCATTATCATCATGATTATCATTACTGTCATTATCGCCCTAAATATCATTAATATAGTCATTATAATAATGAGTATCTTAATTATTAATGTCATTTTCATCATTTTAATTATTTCAAAAATGATAGTGACAATAATAATAATTCTGGAAATAATGAAAACAATAATAAGGATTATAATAAGAATAATAGCCGTGTTATAATTACTTTTATTATTATTTCTGTTATTGTCGTTATTATTACTAGGAAAATCATTATTGTCATTATTGATGGGGTTATCATCATAATTAGCAGAATTATTGCTAAGATCATCATAATCATCATTTCAACTGGAAAAACGGGGGTTTCCGACTCATCTCACTAAAGGCTGTATTTCGCTTGATTTCGCCGGTTTTTTCGACTTTTGGGATTTCTCTACTTTTGGCCTTCTTCTCATTATAGATGGGCTTTCTAATGATAATTATCATTATTGTCATTATCATCATCATTATTGTCATTATCATCATTATCATTACTGTCATTATCGCCCTAATTACCCTTAATATAATCATTATAATAATCATTATCTTAATAATTAATGCCATTTTCATCTTTATAATTACTTTAATAATGATAATGATAATTCTGGAAATAAGAATAATAAAGATGATAATAAGATTAATAGCCGTGTTATAATTACTTTTATTATTATTTCTGTTATCATTGTCGTTATTATTATTAGGAAAATCATTAGAATAGTGTTGATTATTGCTATTATTGCAATTATTAGGCAAATCATCATTATAATTATCATTGTATAATTGTTATCATAATCATTGTCGTAATTACTCTCATAATTATTATCCTCCTTATTATTGTCATTATTGATGGGGTTATCATCAAAATCATCATAATTAGCAGAATTATTGCTAAGATCATCATAATCATCATTTAAACTGGAAAAAGGGGGTTTTTCGATTCATCTCTCCAAAGGCTGTATTTCGCTAGATTTCGCCGGTTTTTCGATTTTTGGGATTTTTCTACTTTTAGCCTATTTCTCATTATAGATGGGCTTTATAATGATAATTATCATCATTATTGTCATTATCATCATCATTATTATCATTACTGTTATTATCGCCCTAATTACCCTTAATGTAGTCATAATAATCATTTTCTTAATCATTAATGTCATTTTCATTATCATTATTTTAATAATGATAATGACAATAATGATAACTCTGGAAATAATAACAACAATAATAAGGATTATAATAAGAATAATAGCTTTGTTATAATTACTGTTATTATTATTTCTGTTATCATTGTCGTTATTATTATTAGGAAAATCATTAGAATAGTGGTGATTATTGCTATCATTGCAATTATTAGGCAAATCATTATAATTTTCATTGTATAATTATTATCAATATTATTGTCCTTAATACTCTCATAATTGTCATTATTATCATCATTATTGTCATTATTGATGGGGTTATCATCAAAATCATCATAATTAGTAGAATTATTGCTAAGATCATCATAATCATCGTTTAAACTGGGAAAAGGGGGGTTTTCGACTCATCTCCCCAAAGGTTGTATTTCGCTAGATTTCCCCGGTTTTTCGACTTCTGGGATTTCTCTACTTTTAGCCTCTTTCTCATTATAGATGGGCTTTATAATGATAATTATCATTATTTTTTTAATCATCATCATTATCATTACTGTCATTATCGTCCTAATTACCCTTAATATAGTCTTTATAATAATCATTATCTTAATTAATGTCTTTTTCATCATTACAATTATTTCAATAATGATAATGACAATAATGATAATTCTGGAAATAATGACAAGAATAATAAAGATAATAAGAGCAATAATAGCCGTGTTATAATTACTTTTATTATTATTTCTGTTATCATTGTCGTTATTATTATTAGGAAAATCATGAGAATAGTGTTGATTATTGCTATTATTGCAATTATTAGGCAAATCATCATTATAATTATCATTGTATAATTGTTATCATAATCATTGTCGAAATTACTCTCATAATTATCATTATCCTCCTCATTATTGTCATTATTGATGGAGTTATCATCAACATCATCATAATTAGCAGAATTATTGCTAAGATCATCATAATCATCATTTAAACTGGAGAAGGGGTTTTTCGATTCATCTCTCCAAAGGCTGTATTTCGCTAGATTTCGCCAGTTTTTCGATTTTTGGGATTTTTCTACTTTTAGCCTATTTCTTATTATAGATGAGCTTTATAATGATAATTATCATCATTATTGTCATTATCATCATCATTATTATCATTACTGTCATTATCGCCCTAATTACCCTTAATATAGTCATAATAATCATTTTCTTAATCATTAATGTCATTTTCATCATTATCATTATTTTAATAATTATAATGACAATAATGATAATTCTGGAAATAATGATAACAATAAT
>NC_091554.1:23670610-23683110 GCF_042767895.1 Penaeus vannamei
GGATAATAATTATGATAATAATTATACAATGATAATAATGATGATTTGCCTAATAATTGCAATAATGCACTATTCTAATGATTTTCCTAATAATTGTAACGACAATGATAACAGAAATAATGATAAAAAATAATTATAACACGGCTATTATTGCTATCATAATCCTTGTTATTGTTGTTATTATTTCGAGAATTATCATTATTGTCATTATCATTATTAAAATAATTATAATGATGAAAATGACATTAATAATTGAGATAATGATTATTATAATGACTATATTAAGGGTAATTAGGGCGATAATGACAGTAATGATAATAATTATGATAATGACAATAATGATGATAATTATCATTATAAAGCCTACATCTATAATGAGAAAAAGGATAAAAGTAGAAAAATCCCAAAAGTCGAAAAACCGGCGAAATCTAACGAAATAAGCCTTTGGAGAGATGAGTCGTAAACCCCCCTTTTATCCAGTTTGAATGATGATTATGATTATCTTAGCAATAATTCTGCTAATTATGATGATTCGGATGATAACCCCATCAATAATGACAATGATGATAATAGTGAAAATTATGAGAGTAATTACGACAATAATTATGATAATAATTATGCAATGATAATTATAATGATGATTTGCCTAATAATTGCAATAATAGCAATAATCAATACTATTCTAATGATTTTCCTAATAATGATAACGAAAATGATAACAGAAATAATAATAAAATTAATTATAACAAAGCTATTATTCTTATCATAAATCTTATTATTGTTGTTATTATTTCCAGAATTATCATTATTGTCATTACAATTATCAAAATAAGTATGATGATGAAAATGATATTAGTAATTAAGATAATTATTATCATAATGACTATATTAACGGTAATTAGGGCGATAATGACAGTAATGATAATAATGATGATAATGACAATAATGATTATCATTATAAAGCCCATCTATAATGAGAAATAGGCTAAAAGTAGAAAAATCCAAAAGTCGAGAAACCGGCGAAATCTAGCGAAATACAGCCTTTGGAGAGATGAGTTGAGAACCCCCTTTTTCCAGTTTAAATGATGATTATGATGATCTTAGCAATAATTCTGCAAATTATGATGATAACCCCATCAATAATGACAATAATGACGATAATAATGATAATTATGAGAGTAATTAGGACAATAATTATGATAATAATTATACAATGATAATTATAATGATTTGCCTAATAATTGCAATAATAGCAATAATCACCACTATTCTAATGATTTTCCTAATAGCAAGAAAAACAATGATAACAGAAATAATAAAAGTAATTATAACACGGCTATCATTTTTACTATTATCCTTATTATTGTTGTTATTATTACCAGAATTATCATCATTATCAAAATAATTATAATGATGAAAATGACTAATGATTAAGATAATGATTATTATATTGACTATATTAAGGATAATATATATAGGAATCATCATGGAATATCATCATAATTACCTGAATTAATGTTAAATTCCTTATAATTACCATTAAAAAGTGAAAAGTTTTTTTTCGACGTTTCTCTCTAAAGGCTGTAATACGCTAGATTTTGCCGTTTTTTCGACTTTTGGGAATTTATTACTTCTGCCCGTTATTTCATTATACATGGACTGAATGATAATGATTATCATCATTATCATAATTTCTGTCATCTTTTTTATGATGACAGTAATGAAAATAATGATAATTATCATTCAGTCATATTTGTGATGAAATAAAAGCCAGAAGTAATAAAATAAAAAGAGTCGAAAAAAAACGGCAAAATCTAGCGTATTACAGCCTTTTGAGAGAAACGGTGGAAAAATCATTTTAGCTTTTTATTGGTAATTATGAGGATTTTAACATTAATGCAGGTAATTATGATGATTTCCATGATGATTCCTTTATTATTGACAATAATGATGATAATTATGATGATAACAATGATAATGACAATAATAATGATAATAATGATAAAGTCATAATTACAATGGTAATCTTGATAATTACTGCAATATTAATTAAGTTCCTTACTAATAATGGCAATAGAAATAATATCATTATCATTATAATTATTATTATTGTCATTATTAATTCTAAGATCATCAATATTGCTATTATCATTATATAAATAGTTATAATGATAAAAATAGCAATAATTATTATTATAACTGCGAGAATGATAATAATAATGCTAATCATGATGATAATGGCTATAATGATAATAATCATAAAAATGATGACAGTAATGATAATGTTAATTATCATTCAGTCCATTTATAATGAAATAAAGGCCAGAAGTAATGAAATCCCAAAAGTCGAAAAAAATTGCAAAATCTTAATTGCAGCATTTTGAGAGAAACGTAATTATGACGATTTTAACATTAATTCAGGTAATTATGATGATTTCTTTAACGATTCCTTTATTATTGACAATAATGATGATAATTATGATGATAATGACAATGATAATGACAATAATGATAAAGTCATAATTGTAATGATAATCTTGATAATTACTGCAATAATAGCAATAATTAACTCTATTCCAATAATTTCCATACTAATAATGGCAATAGAAGTAATTATATCATTATCATTGTCATTATAATTATAATTATTGTCATTATTATTTCCAAGATCATTATTATTGCTATTATCGTTATATAGATAGTTATAATGATAAAAATAGCAATAATGATTAGCATTAGCACGTGCAATAATGGTGATAATGATAATCATGATGATAATGACTATAATGATAATAATCATAGAAATGATGACAGTAATGATAATAATGATAATAATTATCATTCAGTCCATTTATAATGAAATAACGGCCAGAAGTAATAAAATCCCAAAAGTCGAAAAAACAGCAAAATCTAGCGAATTACGGCTTTTTCAGAGAAACGTCGAAAAAAAAACCTTTTCGCTTTTTAATGGTAATTATGAGGATTTTAACATTAATTCAGGTAATTATGAGGATTTTAACATTGATTTAGGTAATTATGATGATTTCCATGATTATACCTTTATTATTGACAATAATGATAATTATGATGATAATGACAATGATAATGACAATAATAATGATAATAATGATAAAGTTATAATTATGATGATAATCTTCATAATTACTTCAATAATAGCAATAATTAACTCTATTCCAATAATTTCAATAATAATAATGGCAATAGAAATAATAACATTATTATCATTGTCATTATAATGATTATTATTGTCATTATTATTCCTAAGATCATTATTGCTATTATCATTATATAAATAGTTGTAATGATAAAAATAGCAAAATTAATTAACATAATAATTGTTATAACTGCAATAATGATGATAATAATAATGATAATCATGATGATAATGACTATAATGATAATAATCATAAAAATGATGACAGTAATGATAATGATGATAATCATTATCATTCAGTCCATTTATAATGAAATAAAGGGCAGAAGTAATAAAATCCCAAAAGTTGAAAAAAACGGCAAAAGTATTACAGCCTTTTGAGAGAAACGTCGAAAAAAACCTTTTCGCTTTTTAATGGTAATTATGAGTATTTTAACATTAATTCAGGTAATTATGATGATTTTCCATGATGATTCCTTTATTATTGACAATAATGATAATTATGATGATAATAACAATGATAATGACAATAATAATGATAATTATGATAAAGTCATAATTATAATGATAATCTTGATAATTACTGCAATAAGAGCAATAATTAACTGTATTCCAATAATTTCCATACAATAGAAATAATATAATTATCATTGTCATTATGATTATTATTATTGTCATTATTATTTCTAAGATCATCATTATTGCTATTATCATTATTTAAATAGTTATAATGATAAAAATAGTAATAACAATTAGCATAATAATTATTACAAGTGGAATAATGATAATAATAATGATAATCATGATGATAATGACTATAATGATAATAATCATAAAAATGATGACAGAAATGATAATGATAATAATTATCATTCAGTCCATTTATAATGAAATAAAGGCCAGAAGTAATAAAATCCCAAAAGTCGAAAAAAACGCCAAAATCTAGCCTTTTGAGAGAAACGTCGAAAAAAAAAAACTTTTCGCATTTTAATGGTAATTATGAGGATTTTAACATTAATTCAGGTAATTATGATGATTTCCATGATGATGCCTTTATTATTGACAATAATGATGTTAATTATGATGATAATGACAATAATAATGATAATAATGATAAAGTCATAATCATACTGATAATCTTGATAATTACTGCAATGATAGAAATAACTAACTCTATATCTAGCGTATTACAGCCTTTTGAGAGAAACGTCGAAAAAAACCTTTTCGCATTTTAATGGTAATTATGAGGATTTTAACATTAATTCAGGTAATTATGATGATTTCCATGATGATACCTTTATTATTGACAATAATGATGTTAATCATGATGAAAATAACAATGATAATGACAATAATAATGATAATAATGATAGTCATAATCATACTGATAATCTTGATAATTACTGCAATATTAGAAATAACTAACTCTATTCCAATAATTTCCATACTAATAATGGCAATAGAAATAATTATAATATCATTATCATTGTCATTATAATTATAATTATTATCATTTTTATTTCCAAGATCATCATTATTGCTATTATCATTATATGAATAGTTATAATGATAAAAATAGCAATAATAATTAGCATAATAATTATTACAAGTGGAATAATGATGATAATAATAATGATAATCATGATAATGACTATAATGATAATAATCATAAAAATGATGACAGTAATGATAATGAAGATAATAATTATCATTCAGTCCATTTATAATGAAATAAAGGCCAGAAGTAATAAAATCCCAAAAGTCGAAAAAACGGCAAAATCTAGCTTATTACAGCCTTTTGAGAGAAAAGTCGAAAAAAAACCTTTTCGCTTTTTAATAGTAATTATGAGGATTTTAACATTAATTCAGGTAATTATGATGATTTCTATGACGATTCCTTTATTATTGACAATAATGATGATAATTATGATGATAATGACAATGATAATGACAATAATAATGATAATGATAAAGTGATAATTACAATAATAATCTTGATAATTACTGCAATAATAGCAATAATTAACTCTATTCCAATAATTTCCATACTAATAATGGCAATAGAAATAATAACATCGTTATCATTGTCATTATAATGATTATTATTGTCATTATTATTTTGATGATAACCCCATCAGTAATGACAATAATGATTTTGATAATGATAATCATGAGAGTAATTACGACAATAATTATGATAACAGTTATACAATGATAATTATAATGATGATTTGCCAAATTATTGCAGTAATAGCAATAGTCAACACTATTCTAATTATTTTCCTAATAATAATAACGACAATGATAACAGAAATAATAATAAAAGTAATTATAACACGGCTATTATTTTTATTATAATCCTTATTATTTTTGTTATCATTTTCAGAATTATCATTATTGTCATTATCATTATTAAAGTAATTATAAAGATGAAAATGACATTAATTATTAAGATAATGATTATTATAATGACTATATTAAGGGTAATTAGGGCGATAATGACAGTAATGATAATGATGATAATAACAATAATGATGATAATGACAATAATGACAATTATCATTATAAAGCCTATCTATAATGAGAAAAGGCTAAAAGTAGAAAAATCCCAAAGTCGAAAAACCGGCGAAATCAAACGAAATACAGCCTTTGGAGAGATGAGTCGAAAACCGCCCTTTTTCCAGTTTAAATGATGATTATGATGATCTTAGCAATAATTCTGCTAATTATGATGATAACCCATTAAATAATGACAATAATGACGATAATAATGATAATTATAAGATTAATTAGAACAATAATTATGATAATAATTATTCAGTGATAATTATAATGATTATTTCCCTAATAATTGCAATAATATCAAAAATCAACACTGTTCTAATGATTTTCCTAATAATAATAACGACAATAACAGAAATAATAATGAAAGTAATTATAACGGCTATTATTCTTATCATAATCCTTATTATTGTCTTCATTATTTTCAGAATTATCATTATTGTCATTATCATTATTAAAATAATTATAATGATGAAAATGACATTAATAATTAAGATAATGATTATTATAATGACTATATAAAGGGTAATTAAGGCGATAATGACAGTAATTATAATAATGATGATAATGACAATTATGATGATAATTATCATTATAAAGCCCATCAATGATGAAAGTAATGACGATAATAATGATAATTATGAGAGTAATTAGGATAATAATTATGATAATAATTATACAATGATAATAATGATGATTTGCCTAATAATTGCAATAATGCACTATTCTAATGATTTTCCTAATAATTGTAACGACAATGATAACAGAAATAATGATAAAAAATAATTATAACACGGCTATTATTGCTATCATAATCCTTGTTATTGTTGTTATTATTTCGAGAATTATCATTATTGTCATTATCATTATTAAAATAATTATAATGATGAAAATGACATTAATAATTGAGATAATGATTATTATAATGACTATATTAAGGGTAATTAGGGCGATAATGACAGTAATGATAATAATTATGATAATGACAATAATGATGATAATTATCATTATAAAGCCTACATCTATAATGAGAAAAAGGATAAAAGTAGAAAAATCCCAAAAGTCGAAAAACCGGCGAAATCTAACGAAATAAGCCTTTGGAGAGATGAGTCGTAAACCCCCCTTTTATCCAGTTTGAATGATGATTATGATTATCTTAGCAATAATTCTGCTAATTATGATGATTCGGATGATAACCCCATCAATAATGACAATGATGATAATAGTGAAAATTATGAGAGTAATTACGACAATAATTATGATAATAATTATGCAATGATAATTATAATGATGATTTGCCTAATAATTGCAATAATAGCAATAATCAATACTATTCTAATGATTTTCCTAATAATGATAACGAAAATGATAACAGAAATAATAATAAAATTAATTATAACAAAGCTATTATTCTTATCATAAATCTTATTATTGTTGTTATTATTTCCAGAATTATCATTATTGTCATTACAATTATCAAAATAAGTATGATGATGAAAATGATATTAGTAATTAAGATAATTATTATCATAATGACTATATTAACGGTAATTAGGGCGATAATGACAGTAATGATAATAATGATGATAATGACAATAATGATTATCATTATAAAGCCCATCTATAATGAGAAATAGGCTAAAAGTAGAAAAATCCAAAAGTCGAGAAACCGGCGAAATCTAGCGAAATACAGCCTTTGGAGAGATGAGTTGAGAACCCCCTTTTTCCAGTTTAAATGATGATTATGATGATCTTAGCAATAATTCTGCAAATTATGATGATAACCCCATCAATAATGACAATAATGACGATAATAATGATAATTATGAGAGTAATTAGGACAATAATTATGATAATAATTATACAATGATAATTATAATGATTTGCCTAATAATTGCAATAATAGCAATAATCACCACTATTCTAATGATTTTCCTAATAGCAAGAAAAACAATGATAACAGAAATAATAATAAAAGTAATTATAACACGGCTATCATTTTTACTATTATCCTTATTATTGTTGTTATTATTACCAGAATTATCATCATTATCAAAATAATTATAATGATGAAAATGACTAATGATTAAGATAATGATTATTATATTGACTATATTAAGGATAATATATATAGGAATCATCATGGAATATCATCATAATTACCTGAATTAATGTTAAATTCCTTATAATTACCATTAAAAAGTGAAAAGTTTTTTTTCGACGTTTCTCTCTAAAGGCTGTAATACGCTAGATTTTGCCGTTTTTTCGACTTTTGGGAATTTATTACTTCTGCCCGTTATTTCATTATACATGGACTGAATGATAATGATTATCATCATTATCATAATTTCTGTCATCTTTTTTATGATGACAGTAATGAAAATAATGATAATTATCATTCAGTCATATTTGTGATGAAATAAAAGCCAGAAGTAATAAAATAAAAAGAGTCGAAAAAAAACGGCAAAATCTAGCGTATTACAGCCTTTTGAGAGAAACGGTGGAAAAATCATTTTAGCTTTTTATTGGTAATTATGAGGATTTTAACATTAATGCAGGTAATTATGATGATTTCCATGATGATTCCTTTATTATTGACAATAATGATGATAATTATGATGATAACAATGATAATGACAATAATAATGATAATAATGATAAAGTCATAATTACAATGGTAATCTTGATAATTACTGCAATATTAATTAAGTTCCTTACTAATAATGGCAATAGAAATAATATCATTATCATTATAATTATTATTATTGTCATTATTAATTCTAAGATCATCAATATTGCTATTATCATTATATAAATAGTTATAATGATAAAAATAGCAATAATTATTATTATAACTGCGAGAATGATAATAATAATGCTAATCATGATGATAATGGCTATAATGATAATAATCATAAAAATGATGACAGTAATGATAATGTTAATTATCATTCAGTCCATTTATAATGAAATAAAGGCCAGAAGTAATGAAATCCCAAAAGTCGAAAAAAATTGCAAAATCTTAATTGCAGCATTTTGAGAGAAACGTAATTATGACGATTTTAACATTAATTCAGGTAATTATGATGATTTCTTTAACGATTCCTTTATTATTGACAATAATGATGATAATTATGATGATAATGACAATGATAATGACAATAATAATGATAAAGTCATAATTGTAATGATAATCTTGATAATTACTGCAATAATAGCAATAATTAACTCTATTCCAATAATTTCCATACTAATAATGGCAATAGAAGTAATTATATCATTATCATTGTCATTATAATTATAATTATTGTCATTATTATTTCCAAGATCATTATTATTGCTATTATCGTTATATAGATAGTTATAATGATAAAAATAGCAATAATGATTAGCATTAGCACGTGCAATAATGGTGATAATGATAATCATGATGATAATGACTATAATGATAATAATCATAGAAATGATGACAGTAATGATAATAATGATAATAATTATCATTCAGTCCATTTATAATGAAATAACGGCCAGAAGTAATAAAATCCCAAAAGTCGAAAAAACAGCAAAATCTAGCGAATTACGGCTTTTTCAGAGAAACGTCGAAAAAAAAACCTTTTCGCTTTTTAATGGTAATTATGAGGATTTTAACATTAATTCAGGTAATTATGAGGATTTTAACATTGATTTAGGTAATTATGATGATTTCCATGATTATACCTTTATTATTGACAATAATGATAATTATGATGATAATGACAATGATAATGACAATAATAATGATAATAATGATAAAGTTATAATTATGATGATAATCTTCATAATTACTTCAATAATAGCAATAATTAACTCTATTCCAATAATTTCAATAATAATAATGGCAATAGAAATAATAACATTATTATCATTGTCATTATAATGATTATTATTGTCATTATTATTCCTAAGATCATTATTGCTATTATCATTATATAAATAGTTGTAATGATAAAAATAGCAAAATTAATTAACATAATAATTGTTATAACTGCAATAATGATGATAATAATAATGATAATCATGATGATAATGACTATAATGATAATAATCATAAAAATGATGACAGTAATGATAATGATGATAATCATTATCATTCAGTCCATTTATAATGAAATAAAGGGCAGAAGTAATAAAATCCCAAAAGTTGAAAAAAACGGCAAAAGTATTACAGCCTTTTGAGAGAAACGTCGAAAAAAACCTTTTCGCTTTTTAATGGTAATTATGAGTATTTTAACATTAATTCAGGTAATTATGATGATTTTCCATGATGATTCCTTTATTATTGACAATAATGATAATTATGATGATAATAACAATGATAATGACAATAATAATGATAATTATGATAAAGTCATAATTATAATGATAATCTTGGTAATTACTGCAATAAGAGCAATAATTAACTGTATTCCAATAATTTCCATACAATAGAAATAATATAATTATCATTGTCATTATGATTATTATTATTGTCATTATTATTTCTAAGATCATCATTATTGCTATTATCATTATTTAAATAGTTATAATGATAAAAATAGTAATAACAATTAGCATAATAATTATTACAAGTGGAATAATGATAATAATAATGATAATCATGATGATAATGACTATAATGATAATAATCATAAAAATGATGACAGAAATGATAATGATAATAATTATCATTCAGTCCATTTATAATGAAATAAAGGCCAGAAGTAATAAAATCCCAAAAGTCGAAAAAAACGCCAAAATCTAGCCTTTTGAGAGAAACGTCGAAAAAAAAAACTTTTCGCATTTTAATGGTAATTATGAGGATTTTAACATTAATTCAGGTAATTATGATGATTTCCATGATGATGCCTTTATTATTGACAATAATGATGTTAATTATGATGATAATGACAATAATAATGATAATAATGATAAAGTCATAATCATACTGATAATCTTGATAATTACTGCAATGATAGAAATAACTAACTCTATATCTAGCGTATTACAGCCTTTTGAGAGAAACGTCGAAAAAAACCTTTTCGCATTTTAATGGTAATTATGAGGATTTTAACATTAATTCAGGTAATTATGATGATTTCCATGATGATACCTTTATTATTGACAATAATGATGTTAATCATGATGAAAATAACAATGATAATGACAATAATAATGATAATAATGATAGTCATAATCATACTGATAATCTTGATAATTACTGCAATATTAGAAATAACTAACTCTATTCCAATAATTTCCATACTAATAATGGCAATAGAAATAATTATAACATCATTATCATTGTCATTATAATTATAATTATTATCATTTTTATTTCCAAGATCATCATTATTGCTATTATCATTATATGAATAGTTATAATGATAAAAATAGCAATAATAATTAGCATAATAATTATTACAAGTGGAATAATGATGATAATAATAATGATAATCATGATAATGACTATAATGATAATAATCATAAAAATGATGACAGTAATGATAATGAAGATAATAATTATCATTCAGTCCATTTATAATGAAATAAAGGCCAGAAGTAATAAAATCCCAAAAGTCGAAAAAACGGCAAAATCTAGCTTATTACAGCCTTTTGAGAGAAAAGTCGAAAAAAAACCTTTTCGCTTTTTAATAGTAATTATGAGGATTTTAACATTAATTCAGGTAATTATGATGATTTCTATGACGATTCCTTTATTATTGACAATAATGATGATAATTATGATGATAATGACAATGATAATGACAATAATAATGATAATGATAAAGTGATAATTACAATAATAATCTTGATAATTACTGCAATAATAGCAATAATTAACTCTATTCCAATAATTTCCATACTAATAATGGCAATAGAAATAATAACATCGTTATCATTGTCATTATAATGATTATTATTGTCATTATTATTTCTAAGATCATTATTGCTATTATCATTATAAAAATAGTTATAATGATAAAAATAGCAATAATAATTAGCATAATAATTATCATAACTGCGATAATGATGATATTAATAATGATAATCATGATGATAATGACTATAATGATAATAATCATAAAAATGATGACTGTAATGATAACAATGATGATAATCATTATCATTCAGTCCATTTATAATGAAATAAAGGGCAGAAGTGATAAAACCCCAAAAGTCGAAAAAGCGGCAAAAACTAGCTTATTACAGCCTTTTGAGAGAAACGTCGAAAAAAAACCTTTTCGCTTTTTATTAGTAATTATGAGGATTTTAACATTAATGCAGGTAATTATGATGATTTCCATGATGATTCCTTTATTATTGACAATAATGATGATAATTATGATGATAATAATGATAATGACAATAATAATGATAATAATGATAAAGTCATCATTATAATCATAATCTTCATAATTACTGCAATAATAGCAATAATTAACTCTATTCCAATATCTTCCATACTAATAATTACATTAACTGGAATTTGGTGAGGTTAGGTTAGGATAGGCTCAAATTTGACCAGGAGACTCCAAATTTCGTTTTCTTACATAAGGTTTATATTTAATCAGTTTAATGGAGGTTACGTTACATTAACTGGAATTTGGTGAGGTTAGGTTAGGATTGGCTCAAATTTCACCAGGAGACTCCAAATTTCGTTTTCTTACATTAGGTTTATATAAAATCAGTTTAATGGAGGTTAGGTTACATTAGCTGGAATTTGGTGAGGTTAGGTTAGGTTAGG
>NC_091554.1:23690610-23698929 GCF_042767895.1 Penaeus vannamei
CATAAGAATAATGACAATAATGATGATAATAATAATCATAGAGTCCATTTATAATGAAATAAAGGCTAAAACTAATAAAATCCATAAAGTCGAAAAAAAGGAAAATCTAGCGTATTACAGCCTTTTGACAGAAACGTCGAAAAAAACCATTTTTCGCTTTCAAATGATAATTATGATGACTTTAACATGAATTCAGGAAATTATGATGATTTTCATGATAATTCCTTTATTAACAATAATGATGATAATTAGGATGATAATGACAATAATAACGATAATAATAAAATGACAATTATAATGATGATTATGATAATTACTGCAATAATAGATATAATTAACTCTATTCTAATAATTTCCGTACTAATAATGACAATAGAAATAATAATAATATTATTATTATTATTGTTATTATATTGAGTATTATTGTCGTTTTTATTTCAAAAATTATTATTGTTATCATTATAAAAAATAGTTATAATGATGAAAATGACAGTAATAATTAGCATAATAATCATCATAATAGGATAATGATAATCATGACGATAATTACTATAATGATCTTAGGAATAATTCTGCAATAAAGATAATAATAATCATAGTCCATTTATAATGAAATAAAGGCTAAAACTAATAAAATCCCAGAAAGCGAAAAAAACGGCAAAATCTAGCCTTTTGAGAGAAAGTCGAAAAAAAATTTTCTCTCTTTTAAATGATATTTATGATGATTTTAACATGCATTCAGATAATTATGATGATTTTCATGATAATTCCTATATTATTAACAATAATGATTATAATTATTATGATAATGAACAACAATAAAATGATAATTATAATGATAATTTTCATGATTACTGCAATAATAGCAATAATTAACTCTATTCTAAAAAAATTTCATACTAATAATGACAATAAAAATAATATCATCATTATTGTTATTATAATGAGTATTATTGTCATTATTATTTCTAAATTTCTCATTATTATCATTATATAAATAGTTATAATGATGAAAATAACTAATAATTAGCATAATAATCATTATAACTGCAATAATGATAATAATGATAATCATGACGATAATGATTACAATGATGATAATCATAAGAATAATGAATTTAATGATGACAATGATATAAATAATCATAGTCCATTTATAATGAAATAAAGGCCAAAACTAATAAAATCCCAAAAGTCCAAAAACGGAAAAATCTAGCATATGAGAGAAACGTCGAAAAAAATCCTTTTTCGCTTTTGAATGATAATTATGATGATTTTACCATGAATACAGGTAATTATGATGATTTTCATGATAAACCCTTTATTATTATTATTTTCATTATCATTATTAAAATAATCATAATGATGAAAATGACATTAATAATTAAGATAAGGATTATCATAATGACTATATTAAGGGTAATTAGGGCCATAATGACAGTAATGATATTAATGATGATGATAATGACAATAATGATAATTATCATTATAAATGTCGAAAAACCGGCGAAATCTAGCGAAATACAGCCTTTGGAGAGATAAGTCGAAAATCCCCCCTTTTCCAGTTTAAATGATTATGAAGATCTTAGGAATAATTCTGCTAATTATGATGATTTTGATGATAACCCCATAAATAATGACAACAATAATAATGATAATTATGAGAGTAATTAGGACAATAATTATGATAATAATTATACAATGATAGTTATAATGATGATTTGCCTAATAATTGCAATAAAAGCAATAATCAACACTCTTCTAATGATTTTACTACTACTAATAAAGAAATAATAATAAAGATATTTATATCACGTTTACTATTCTTATTATAATCCTTACTATTGTTATTATTTCCAGAATTTTCATTATTGTCATTATTATTATTAGAATAATTATAATGATGAAAATGACATTGATAATTAAGATAATGATTATTATAATGACTATATTAAGGGTAATTAGGGCGATAATGACAGTAATGATAATAAAGGCGATGATAATGACAATAATGATGATAATTATCATTATAAAGCCCATCTGTAATGAGAAAAAGGCTAAAAAAAATTACAAAAGTAGAAAAACCGGCGAAATCTAGCGAAATACAACCTTTGGAGAGATGAGTCGAAAACCCCCCTATTTCAAGTTTAAATGATGATTATGATGATCTTAGCAATAATTCTGCTAATTTTGATGATTTGGATGATAACCCCATCAATAATGACAAAAATAACGGTAATAATGATAATTATGAGAGCAATTAGGACAATAATCATGATAATTATACAATGATAGTTATAATGATGATTTCCCTAATAATTGCATTACAAGCAATAATCAACACTATTCTAATGATTATCCTAATAATAACGACAATGATAACAGAAATAATAAAAGTAATTATAACAGGGCTATTATTCTTTTTATAATCCTTATTATTGTTGTTATTATTTCCAGAATTATCATTATTGTCATTATCATTATAAAAATAATCATAATGAAAATGACATTAAAAATTAAGATAATGATTATTATAATGACTATATTAAGGGTAATTAGGGCGATAATGACAGTAATAATAATAATGATAATGACAATAATGATAATTATCATTATAATAAGAAAAAGGATAAAAGTAGAAAAATCCCAAAGGTCGAAAAACCGGCGAAATTAATCAAAATACAGCCTTTGGAGAGATAAGTCGAAAACCCCCCTTTTTCCAGTTGAAATGATGATTATGATCTTAGCAATAATTCAGCTAATTATGAAGATTTTTGATGATAACACAATCAATAATGACAATAATGACGATAATAATGATAATTATGAGATATTAGGACAATAATTATGATAATGATTATACAATGATAATTATAATGATTTGCCTAATAATTGCAATAATAGCAATAATCAACACTATTCTAATGATTATCCTAATAAAAATAACGACAATGATAACAGAAACAATAATAAAAGTAATAATAACACGCCTATTATTCTTATCATAATCCTTATCATTGTTTTCATTATTTCCAGAATTATCATTATTTACATCATTATCAAAATAATTATAATGAAATTGACATTAATAATTAAGAAAATGATTATTATAATGACTATATTAAGGGTAATTAGGGCGATAATGACAGTAATGATAATAATGATGATGATAATGACAATAATGGTGATAATTATTATAAAGCCCATCTATAATGAGAAAAAGGCTAAAAGTAGAAAAGTCCCGAAAGTCGAAAAACCGGCGAAATCTCGAAATGCAGCCTTTGGAGAGATGAGTCGAAAACCTCCATTTTTCCAATTTAAATTATGATTATGATCTTAGCAATAATTCTGCTAATTATGATGATTTTGATGATAACCCCATCAATAACGACAATAATGACGATCACAATGACAATTATGAGAGTAATTACGACAATAATTATGATAATTATTATACAATGATAATCATAATGATAATTTGCCTAATAATTGCAATAATAACAATAATCAACACTATTCTAATAATTTTCCTAATAATAACGACAATGATAACAGATACAATAAAAGTAATTATAACACGGCTATTATTGTTCTTATAATCCTTATTTCTCTTGTCATTATTTCAATAATTATCATTATTGTCATTATCAGTATTAAAATAATTATAATGATGAAAATTACATTAATAATTAAGATAATGATTATTATAATGACTATATTAAGGGTAATTAGGGCGATAATGATAGTAATGATAATAATGATGATAATAATGACAATAATGATAATTATCATTATAAAGCCCAATGAGAGAATGAGAAAAAGGCTAAAAGTAGAATAATCCCAAAAAGTAAAAAAAAACGGCGAAATCTAGCGAAATACAGCCATTGGAGAGATGAGTTAAAAGCCACCCCTTTTCCAATTTAAATTATGATTATGATCTTCGCAATAATTCGGCTAATTATGATGATTTTGATGATAACCCAATCAATAATGACAATAATGACGATAATAATGATAATTATGAGAGTAATTAGGACAATAATTTTGATAATAATTATACAATGATAATTATAATGATGGTTTGATTAATAATTGCAAAAATAGCAATAATCAACGCTATTCTAAGGATTTTCCTAATAATAACGACAATGATAACAGAAATAATAGTAAAAGTAATTATAAAACGGCTATTGTTTTTATCATAATCCTTATTATTGTTGTTATTTCCAGAATTATCATTATTGTCATTATCATTATTAAAATAATTATAATGATGAAAATGACATTAATGATTAAGAAAATGATTATTATAATGACTATATTAAGGGTAATTAGGGCGATAATGACAGTAATGATAATAATGATGATAATTATCATTATAGAGCCCATCTATAATGAGAAAAAGTCTAAAAGTAGAGAAATCCCAAAATTCCAAAAACTGGCGAAATATAGCGATATACAGCCTTTGGAAAGATGAATCGAAAACCCCCCTTTTCCCAGTTTCAAGGATGATTATGATGATCTTAGCAATAATTCTGCTAATTATGATGATTTGGATGATAACCCAATCAATAATGACAATAATGACGATAATAATGATAATTATGTAAGTAGTTAGGAAAATAATTTTGATAATAATCATACAATGATAATTATAATGATGGTTTGCAATAATAACAATAATCAACACTATTCTAATGATTTTCCTAATACTAATAACGACAATGATAACAGAAATAAAAGTAATGATAACGGCTCTTATTGTTCTTATTATCCTTATTATTCTTGTTATTATTTCCAGAATTATCATTATTGTCATTATCATTATTAGTAATTATAATGATGAAAACGACATTAATAATTAAGATGATGATTATTATAATGACTATATTAAGGGTAATTAGTGCGATAATGACAGTAATGATAATATTGATGATGATAATGACAATAATGATGATATTTATCATTATAAAGCCCATCTATAATGAGAAAAAGGCTAAAAGTAGAAATATCCCAAAAAGTCGAAAAACCGGCGAAATCTAGCGAAATACAGCCTATGGAAAGATGAGTCGAAAACCCCCCTTTTCCCAGTTTAAAGGATGATTATGATGATCTTAGCAATAATTCTGCTAAATATGATGATTTTCATGATAACCCCATCAATAATGATAATAATGACAATAATAATAAATATTATGTGAGTAATTAGGAAAATAATTTTGATAATGATTATACAATGATAATTATAATGATGGTTTGCCTAATAATTGCAAGAATAGCAATAATCAACACTGTTCTAATGATTTTCCTAATAATAATAACGATAATGATAACAGAAATAAAAGTAATGATAACGGCTATTATTGTTCTTATTATCCTTATTATTCTTGTTATTATTTCCACAATTATCATTATTGTCATTATCATTATCAAAGTAATTATAATGATGAAAAGGACATTAATAATTAAGATAATGATTATTATAATGACTATATTAAAGGTTCTTAGTGCGATAATGACAGTAATGATAATATTGATGATAATGACAATAATGATAAATATCATTATAAAGCCCATCTACAATGAGAAAAGGCTAAAAGTAAAAGTCGAAAAAACCGTCGAAATCAAGCGAAATACAGCCATTGGAGAGATGAGTCGAAAACCCCCCTTTTTCCAGTTTAAATGATGATCATGATATTCTTAGCAATAATTCTGCTAATTGTGATGATTTTGATGATATCCCCATCAATAATGACAATAATGACGATGACAATGACAATGACAATTATGAGAGTAATTAGGACAATAATTATGATAATTATACAATGATAATTATAATGATGATTTTCCTAATAATTGCAATAATAGCAATAATCAACACTATCCTAAAGATTTTACTAATAATAATAACGACAATGATAACATATAATATAAGTAATTATAACACGGCTATTATTATTGTTGGTATTATTTCCAGAATTATCATTATTGTCATTATCATTATTAAAGTAATTATAATGATGAAAAAGACATTAATAATTAAGATAATAATTATTATAATGACTATATTATAGGTAATTATGGCGATAATGACAGTAATGATAATATTGATGATGATAATGACAATAATGATGATAATTATCATTATAAAGCCCATCTATAATGAGAAAAAGGCCAAAAGTAGAAAAATCTCAAAAAGTCGAAAAACCGGCGAAATCTAGCGAAATACAGCCTTTGGAGAGATGAGTCGAAAACCCCTCTTTTTCCAATTTAAATGATTATGATGATCTTAGCAATAATTCTGCTAATTATGATGATTTTGATGATAACCCCATCAATAATGACAATAATGACGATAACAATGACAATTATGAGAGTAATTAGGACAATAATTATGATAATTATACAATGATAATTATAATGATGATTTTCCTAATTATTGCAATAATAGCAATAATCAACACTATTCTAATGTTTTACTACTAATAATATCGACAATGATAACAGATATAATAAAAGTAATTATAACACGGCTATTATTGTTCTTATAATCCATATTATTCTTGTTATTATTTCCAGAATTATCCTTATTGTCATTATCATTATGAAAGTAATTATAATGATGAAAATGACATTAATAATTAATATAATGATTATAATGACTATATTAAGGGTAATTAGGGCGATAATGACAGTAATGATAATAATGATGATAATGACAATAATGATAATCATCATTATAAAGCCCACCTATAATGAGAAAAAGGCTAAAAGTAGAAAAATCCGAGAAAGTGGAAAAACCGTCGAAATCTAGCGAAATAAAGACTTTGGAGAGATGAGTCGAAAACCCCCCTTTTTCCAGTTTAAATTATGATTATGATGATCTTAGCAATAATTCTGCTAATTATGATGATAATCCCATCAATAATGAATATAATGACGATAATAATGATAATTATGAGATTAATTAGGACAATAATTATGATAATAATTATACAATGATAATTATAATGATTTGCATAATAATTGCAATAATAGCAATTATCAACACTATTCTAATGATTTTCCTACTAATAATGACTATGATAACAGAAATAATAATAAAAGTAATAATGATAATGACAATAATGATAATTCTGGAAATAATAACAAGAATAATAAGGATTATATGAATAATAATAGCCGTGTTATAATTATTTTTATCATATCTGTTATCATTGTCGCTATTATTATTAGGAAAATCATTAGAATAGTATTGCTATTATTCCAGTTATTAGGCAAACCATCATTGTAATTATCATTGTATAGTTTTTATCCTTATTATTGTCCTATTTGCTATCATAATTATCATTATTGTCATTATTGGTGGGGTTATAATCAAAATCATTATAATTAGCAGAATTATTGCTAAGATCATCATAATCATTTAAACTGGAAAAAGAGGGGTTTTCGACTCATCTCTCCATAGGCTGTATTTCGCCGGTATTTCGACTTTTTGGGATTTTTCTACTTTTAGCCTTTTCTCATTATAGATGGGCTTTATAATGAAAAATATCATTATTGTCATTATCATCATTATTATCATTACTGTCATTATCGCTCTAATTACCCTTAATATAGTCATTATAATAATCATTATCTTAATTATTTATGTCATTTTTATTATAATTATTTTGATAATGATAATGAACATAATGATAATTCTGGAAATAATAACAACAATAATAAGGATTATAAAAAGAATAATAGCCGTGTTATAATTACTTTTATTATTATTTCTGTTATCATTGTCGTTATTATTGTTAGGAAAATCATTAGAATAGTGTTGATTATTGCTAGTATTGCAATTATTAGGCAAATCATCATTATAACTATCATTGTATAATTATTATCATAATTATTGTCCTAATTGCTCTCATAATTATCATTATTACCGTCAATTTTGTCATTATTGATGGTGTTATCATCAAA
Organism: Penaeus vannamei; assembly: GCF_042767895.1. Classification (NCBI taxonomy): domain Eukaryota; kingdom Metazoa; phylum Arthropoda; class Malacostraca; order Decapoda; family Penaeidae; genus Penaeus; species Penaeus vannamei. Next base: position 23,698,582 of record NC_091554.1, read on the forward strand.
ATCATCATAATTAGCAGAATTATTGCTAAGATCATCATAATCATCATTTAAACTGGAGAAACGGGGATTTTCGAGTAATCTCTCCAAAGGCTGTATTTCCTTAGATTTCACCGGTTTTTCTACTTTTGGGATTGTTCTGATTTTAGCCTTTTTCTCATTATAGATGGGCTTTATAATGATAATTATCACTATAGTCATTATCATCATCATTATTATCATTATTGGCATTATAAGAACAATAATAGCCGTGTTATAATTACTTTTATTATATTTGTTCTCATTGTCGTTATTATTATTAGTAAAACATTAAAATAGTGTTGATTATTGCTATTTTTCCAATCATTAGGA
>NC_091554.1:23699429-23701929 GCF_042767895.1 Penaeus vannamei
GTAATTAGGGCGATAATGACAGTAATGATAATAATTATGATAATGACAATAATGATGATAATTATCATTATAAAGCCTACATCTATAATGAGAAAAAGGATAAAAGTAGAAAAATCCCAAAAGTCGAAAAACCGGCGAAATCTAACGAAATAAGCCTTTGGAGAGATGAGTCGTAAACCCCCCTTTTATCCAGTTTGAATGATGATTATGATTATCTTAGCAATAATTCTGCTAATTATGATGATTCGGATGATAACCCCATCAATAATGACAATGATGATAATAGTGAAAATTATGAGAGTAATTACGACAATAATTATGATAATAATTATGCAATGATAATTATAATGATGATTTGCCTAATAATTGCAATAATAGCAATAATCAATACTATTCTAATGATTTTCCTAATAATGATAACGAAAATGATAACAGAAATAATAATAAAATTAATTATAACAAAGCTATTATTCTTATCATAAATCTTATTATTGTTGTTATTATTTCCAGAATTATCATTATTGTCATTACAATTATCAAAATAAGTATGATGATGAAAATGATATTAGTAATTAAGATAATTATTATCATAATGACTATATTAACGGTAATTAGGGCGATAATGACAGTAATGATAATAATGATGATAATGACAATAATGATTATCATTATAAAGCCCATCTATAATGAGAAATAGGCTAAAAGTAGAAAAATCCAAAAGTCGAGAAACCGGCGAAATCTAGCGAAATACAGCCTTTGGAGAGATGAGTTGAGAACCCCCTTTTTCCAGTTTAAATGATGATTATGATGATCTTAGCAATAATTCTGCAAATTATGATGATAACCCCATCAATAATGACAATAATGACGATAATAATGATAATTATGAGAGTAATTAGGACAATAATTATGATAATAATTATACAATGATAATTATAATGATTTGCCTAATAATTGCAATAATAGCAATAATCACCACTATTCTAATGATTTTCCTAATAGCAAGAAAAACAATGATAACAGAAATAATAAAAGTAATTATAACACGGCTATCATTTTTACTATTATCCTTATTATTGTTGTTATTATTACCAGAATTATCATCATTATCAAAATAATTATAATGATGAAAATGACTAATGATTAAGATAATGATTATTATATTGACTATATTAAGGATAATATATATAGGAATCATCATGGAATATCATCATAATTACCTGAATTAATGTTAAATTCCTTATAATTACCATTAAAAAGTGAAAAGTTTTTTTTCGACGTTTCTCTCTAAAGGCTGTAATACGCTAGATTTTGCCGTTTTTTCGACTTTTGGGAATTTATTACTTCTGCCCGTTATTTCATTATACATGGACTGAATGATAATGATTATCATCATTATCATAATTTCTGTCATCTTTTTTATGATGACAGTAATGAAAATAATGATAATTATCATTCAGTCATATTTGTGATGAAATAAAAGCCAGAAGTAATAAAATAAAAAGAGTCGAAAAAAAACGGCAAAATCTAGCGTATTACAGCCTTTTGAGAGAAACGGTGGAAAAATCATTTTAGCTTTTTATTGGTAATTATGAGGATTTTAACATTAATGCAGGTAATTATGATGATTTCCATGATGATTCCTTTATTATTGACAATAATGATGATAATTATGATGATAACAATGATAATGACAATAATAATGATAATAATGATAAAGTCATAATTACAATGGTAATCTTGATAATTACTGCAATATTAATTAAGTTCCTTACTAATAATGGCAATAGAAATAATATCATTATCATTATAATTATTATTATTGTCATTATTAATTCTAAGATCATCAATATTGCTATTATCATTATATAAATAGTTATAATGATAAAAATAGCAATAATTATTATTATAACTGCGAGAATGATAATAATAATGCTAATCATGATGATAATGGCTATAATGATAATAATCATAAAAATGATGACAGTAATGATAATGTTAATTATCATTCAGTCCATTTATAATGAAATAAAGGCCAGAAGTAATGAAATCCCAAAAGTCGAAAAAAATTGCAAAATCTTAATTGCAGCATTTTGAGAGAAACGTAATTATGACGATTTTAACATTAATTCAGGTAATTATGATGATTTCTTTAACGATTCCTTTATTATTGACAATAATGATGATAATTATGATGATAATGACAATGATAATGACAATAATGATAAAGTCATAATTGTAATGATAATCTTGATAATTACTGCAATAATAGCAATAATTAACTCTATTCCAATAATTTCCATACTAATAATGGCAATAGAAGTAATTATATCATTATCATTGTCATTATAATTATAATTATTGTCATTATTATTTCCAAGATCATTATTATTGCTATTATCGTTATATAGATAGTTATAATGATAAAAATAGCAATAATGATTAGCATTAGCACGTGCAATAATGGTGATAATGATAATCATGATGATAATGACTATAA
>NC_091554.1:23706929-23719429 GCF_042767895.1 Penaeus vannamei
AATAATGATAATTATGAGAGTAATTAGGATAATAATTATGATAATAATTATACAATGATAATAATGATGATTTGCCTAATAATTGCAATAATGCACTATTCTAATGATTTTCCTAATAATTGTAACGACAATGATAACAGAAATAATGATAAAAAATAATTATAACACGGCTATTATTGCTATCATAATCCTTGTTATTGTTGTTATTATTTCGAGAATTATCATTATTGTCATTATCATTATTAAAATAATTATAATGATGAAAATGACATTAATAATTGAGATAATGATTATTATAATGACTATATTAAGGGTAATTAGGGCGATAATGACAGTAATGATAATAATTATGATAATGACAATAATGATGATAATTATCATTATAAAGCCTACATCTATAATGAGAAAAAGGATAAAAGTAGAAAAATCCCAAAAGTCGAAAAACCGGCGAAATCTAACGAAATAAGCCTTTGGAGAGATGAGTCGTAAACCCCCCTTTTATCCAGTTTGAATGATGATTATGATTATCTTAGCAATAATTCTGCTAATTATGATGATTCGGATGATAACCCCATCAATAATGACAATGATGATAATAGTGAAAATTATGAGAGTAATTACGACAATAATTATGATAATAATTATGCAATGATAATTATAATGATGATTTGCCTAATAATTGCAATAATAGCAATAATCAATACTATTCTAATGATTTTCCTAATAATGATAACGAAAATGATAACAGAAATAATAATAAAATTAATTATAACAAAGCTATTATTCTTATCATAAATCTTATTATTGTTGTTATTATTTCCAGAATTATCATTATTGTCATTACAATTATCAAAATAAGTATGATGATGAAAATGATATTAGTAATTAAGATAATTATTATCATAATGACTATATTAACGGTAATTAGGGCGATAATGACAGTAATGATAATAATGATGATAATGACAATAATGATTATCATTATAAAGCCCATCTATAATGAGAAATAGGCTAAAAGTAGAAAAATCCAAAAGTCGAGAAACCGGCGAAATCTAGCGAAATACAGCCTTTGGAGAGATGAGTTGAGAACCCCCTTTTTCCAGTTTAAATGATGATTATGATGATCTTAGCAATAATTCTGCAAATTATGATGATAACCCCATCAATAATGACAATAATGACGATAATAATGATAATTATGAGAGTAATTAGGACAATAATTATGATAATAATTATACAATGATAATTATAATGATTTGCCTAATAATTGCAATAATAGCAATAATCACCACTATTCTAATGATTTTCCTAATAGCAAGAAAAACAATGATAACAGAAATAATAAAAGTAATTATAACACGGCTATCATTTTTACTATTATCCTTATTATTGTTGTTATTATTACCAGAATTATCATCATTATCAAAATAATTATAATGATGAAAATGACTAATGATTAAGATAATGATTATTATATTGACTATATTAAGGATAATATATATAGGAATCATCATGGAATATCATCATAATTACCTGAATTAATGTTAAATTCCTTATAATTACCATTAAAAAGTGAAAAGTTTTTTTTCGACGTTTCTCTCTAAAGGCTGTAATACGCTAGATTTTGCCGTTTTTTCGACTTTTGGGAATTTATTACTTCTGCCCGTTATTTCATTATACATGGACTGAATGATAATGATTATCATCATTATCATAATTTCTGTCATCTTTTTTATGATGACAGTAATGAAAATAATGATAATTATCATTCAGTCATATTTGTGATGAAATAAAAGCCAGAAGTAATAAAATAAAAAGAGTCGAAAAAAAACGGCAAAATCTAGCGTATTACAGCCTTTTGAGAGAAACGGTGGAAAAATCATTTTAGCTTTTTATTGGTAATTATGAGGATTTTAACATTAATGCAGGTAATTATGATGATTTCCATGATGATTCCTTTATTATTGACAATAATGATGATAATTATGATGATAACAATGATAATGACAATAATAATGATAATAATGATAAAGTCATAATTACAATGGTAATCTTGATAATTACTGCAATATTAATTAAGTTCCTTACTAATAATGGCAATAGAAATAATATCATTATCATTATAATTATTATTATTGTCATTATTAATTCTAAGATCATCAATATTGCTATTATCATTATATAAATAGTTATAATGATAAAAATAGCAATAATTATTATTATAACTGCGAGAATGATAATAATAATGCTAATCATGATGATAATGGCTATAATGATAATAATCATAAAAATGATGACAGTAATGATAATGTTAATTATCATTCAGTCCATTTATAATGAAATAAAGGCCAGAAGTAATGAAATCCCAAAAGTCGAAAAAAATTGCAAAATCTTAATTGCAGCATTTTGAGAGAAACGTAATTATGACGATTTTAACATTAATTCAGGTAATTATGATGATTTCTTTAACGATTCCTTTATTATTGACAATAATGATGATAATTATGATGATAATGACAATGATAATGACAATAATGATAAAGTCATAATTGTAATGATAATCTTGATAATTACTGCAATAATAGCAATAATTAACTCTATTCCAATAATTTCCATACTAATAATGGCAATAGAAGTAATTATATCATTATCATTGTCATTATAATTATAATTATTGTCATTATTATTTCCAAGATCATTATTATTGCTATTATCGTTATATAGATAGTTATAATGATAAAAATAGCAATAATGATTAGCATTAGCACGTGCAATAATGGTGATAATGATAATCATGATGATAATGACTATAATGATAATAATCATAGAAATGATGACAGTAATGATAATAATGATAATAATTATCATTCAGTCCATTTATAATGAAATAACGGCCAGAAGTAATAAAATCCCAAAAGTCGAAAAAACAGCAAAATCTAGCGAATTACGGCTTTTTCAGAGAAACGTCGAAAAAAAAACCTTTTCGCTTTTTAATGGTAATTATGAGGATTTTAACATTAATTCAGGTAATTATGAGGATTTTAACATTGATTTAGGTAATTATGATGATTTCCATGATTATACCTTTATTATTGACAATAATGATAATTATGATGATAATGACAATGATAATGACAATAATAATGATAATAATGATAAAGTTATAATTATGATGATAATCTTCATAATTACTTCAATAATAGCAATAATTAACTCTATTCCAATAATTTCAATAATAATAATGGCAATAGAAATAATAACATTATTATCATTGTCATTATAATGATTATTATTGTCATTATTATTCCTAAGATCATTATTGCTATTATCATTATATAAATAGTTGTAATGATAAAAATAGCAAAATTAATTAACATAATAATTGTTATAACTGCAATAATGATGATAATAATAATGATAATCATGATGATAATGACTATAATGATAATAATCATAAAAATGATGACAGTAATGATAATGATGATAATCATTATCATTCAGTCCATTTATAATGAAATAAAGGGCAGAAGTAATAAAATCCCAAAAGTTGAAAAAAACGGCAAAAGTATTACAGCCTTTTGAGAGAAACGTCGAAAAAAACCTTTTCGCTTTTTAATGGTAATTATGAGTATTTTAACATTAATTCAGGTAATTATGATGATTTTCCATGATGATTCCTTTATTATTGACAATAATGATAATTATGATGATAATAACAATGATAATGACAATAATAATGATAATTATGATAAAGTCATAATTATAATGATAATCTTGATAATTACTGCAATAAGAGCAATAATTAACTGTATTCCAATAATTTCCATACAATAGAAATAATATAATTATCATTGTCATTATGATTATTATTATTGTCATTATTATTTCTAAGATCATCATTATTGCTATTATCATTATTTAAATAGTTATAATGATAAAAATAGTAATAACAATTAGCATAATAATTATTACAAGTGGAATAATGATAATAATAATGATAATCATGATGATAATGACTATAATGATAATAATCATAAAAATGATGACAGAAATGATAATGATAATAATTATCATTCAGTCCATTTATAATGAAATAAAGGCCAGAAGTAATAAAATCCCAAAAGTCGAAAAAAACGCCAAAATCTAGCCTTTTGAGAGAAACGTCGAAAAAAAAAAACTTTTCGCATTTTAATGGTAATTATGAGGATTTTAACATTAATTCAGGTAATTATGATGATTTCCATGATGATGCCTTTATTATTGACAATAATGATGTTAATTATGATGATAATGACAATAATAATGATAATAATGATAAAGTCATAATCATACTGATAATCTTGATAATTACTGCAATGATAGAAATAACTAACTCTATATCTAGCGTATTACAGCCTTTTGAGAGAAACGTCGAAAAAAACCTTTTCGCATTTTAATGGTAATTATGAGGATTTTAACATTAATTCAGGTAATTATGATGATTTCCATGATGATACCTTTATTATTGACAATAATGATGTTAATCATGATGAAAATAACAATGATAATGACAATAATAATGATAATAATGATAGTCATAATCATACTGATAATCTTGATAATTACTGCAATATTAGAAATAACTAACTCTATTCCAATAATTTCCATACTAATAATGGCAATAGAAATAATTATAATATCATTATCATTGTCATTATAATTATAATTATTATCATTTTTATTTCCAAGATCATCATTATTGCTATTATCATTATATGAATAGTTATAATGATAAAAATAGCAATAATAATTAGCATAATAATTATTACAAGTGGAATAATGATGATAATAATAATGATAATCATGATAATGACTATAATGATAATAATCATAAAAATGATGACAGTAATGATAATGAAGATAATAATTATCATTCAGTCCATTTATAATGAAATAAAGGCCAGAAGTAATAAAATCCCAAAAGTCGAAAAAACGGCAAAATCTAGCTTATTACAGCCTTTTGAGAGAAAAGTCGAAAAAAAACCTTTTCGCTTTTTAATAGTAATTATGAGGATTTTAACATTAATTCAGGTAATTATGATGATTTCTATGACGATTCCTTTATTATTGACAATAATGATGATAATTATGATGATAATGACAATGATAATGACAATAATAATGATAATGATAAAGTGATAATTACAATAATAATCTTGATAATTACTGCAATAATAGCAATAATTAACTCTATTCCAATAATTTCCATACTAATAATGGCAATAGAAATAATAACATCGTTATCATTGTCATTATAATGATTATTATTGTCATTATTATTTTGATGATAACCCCATCAGTAATGACAATAATGATTTTGATAATGATAATCATGAGAGTAATTACGACAATAATTATGATAACAGTTATACAATGATAATTATAATGATGATTTGCCAAATTATTGCAGTAATAGCAATAGTCAACACTATTCTAATTATTTTCCTAATAATAATAACGACAATGATAACAGAAATAATAATAAAAGTAATTATAACACGGCTATTATTTTTATTATAATCCTTATTATTTTTGTTATCATTTTCAGAATTATCATTATTGTCATTATCATTATTAAAGTAATTATAAAGATGAAAATGACATTAATTATTAAGATAATGATTATTATAATGACTATATTAAGGGTAATTAGGGCGATAATGACAGTAATGATAATGATGATAATAACAATAATGATGATAATGACAATAATGACAATTATCATTATAAAGCCTATCTATAATGAGAAAAGGCTAAAAGTAGAAAAATCCCAAAGTCGAAAAACCGGCGAAATCAAACGAAATACAGCCTTTGGAGAGATGAGTCGAAAACCGCCCTTTTTCCAGTTTAAATGATGATTATGATGATCTTAGCAATAATTCTGCTAATTATGATGATAACCCATTAAATAATGACAATAATGACGATAATAATGATAATTATAAGATTAATTAGAACAATAATTATGATAATAATTATTCAGTGATAATTATAATGATTATTTCCCTAATAATTGCAATAATATCAAAAATCAACACTGTTCTAATGATTTTCCTAATAATAATAACGACAATAACAGAAATAATAATGAAAGTAATTATAACGGCTATTATTCTTATCATAATCCTTATTATTGTCTTCATTATTTTCAGAATTATCATTATTGTCATTATCATTATTAAAATAATTATAATGATGAAAATGACATTAATAATTAAGATAATGATTATTATAATGACTATATAAAGGGTAATTAAGGCGATAATGACAGTAATTATAATAATGATGATAATGACAATTATGATGATAATTATCATTATAAAGCCCATCAATGATGAAAGTAATGACGATAATAATGATAATTATGAGAGTAATTAGGATAATAATTATGATAATAATTATACAATGATAATAATGATGATTTGCCTAATAATTGCAATAATGCACTATTCTAATGATTTTCCTAATAATTGTAACGACAATGATAACAGAAATAATGATAAAAAATAATTATAACACGGCTATTATTGCTATCATAATCCTTGTTATTGTTGTTATTATTTCGAGAATTATCATTATTGTCATTATCATTATTAAAATAATTATAATGATGAAAATGACATTAATAATTGAGATAATGATTATTATAATGACTATATTAAGGGTAATTAGGGCGATAATGACAGTAATGATAATAATTATGATAATGACAATAATGATGATAATTATCATTATAAAGCCTACATCTATAATGAGAAAAAGGATAAAAGTAGAAAAATCCCAAAAGTCGAAAAACCGGCGAAATCTAACGAAATAAGCCTTTGGAGAGATGAGTCGTAAACCCCCCTTTTATCCAGTTTGAATGATGATTATGATTATCTTAGCAATAATTCTGCTAATTATGATGATTCGGATGATAACCCCATCAATAATGACAATGATGATAATAGTGAAAATTATGAGAGTAATTACGACAATAATTATGATAATAATTATGCAATGATAATTATAATGATGATTTGCCTAATAATTGCAATAATAGCAATAATCAATACTATTCTAATGATTTTCCTAATAATGATAACGAAAATGATAACAGAAATAATAATAAAATTAATTATAACAAAGCTATTATTCTTATCATAAATCTTATTATTGTTGTTATTATTTCCAGAATTATCATTATTGTCATTATAATTATCAAAATAAGTATGATGATGAAAATGATATTAGTAATTAAGATAATTATTATCATAATGACTATATTAACGGTAATTAGGGCGATAATGACAGTAATGATAATAATGATGATAATGACAATAATGATTATCATTATAAAGCCCATCTATAATGAGAAAAAGGCTAAAAGTAGAAAAATCCAAAAGTCGAGAAACCGGCGAAATCTAGCGAAATACAGCCTTTGGAGAGATGAGTTGAGAACCCCGTTTTTCCAGTTTAAATGATGATTATGATGATCTTAGCAATAATTCTGCAAATTATGATGATAACCCCATCAATAATGACAATAATGACGATAATAATGATAATTATGATAGTAATTAGGACAATAATTATGATAATAATTATACAATGATAATTATAATGATTTGCCTAATAATTGCAATAATAGCAATAATCACCACTATTCTAATGATTTTCCTAATAATAAGAAAAACAATGATAACAGAAATAATAATAAAAGTAATTATAACACGGCTATCATTTTTACTATTATCCTTATTATTGTTGTTATTATTACCAGAATTATCATTATCATTATCAAAATAATTATAATGATGAAAATGACTAATGATTAAGATAATGATTATTATATTGACTATATTAAGGATAATATATATAGGAATCATCATGGAATATCATCATAATTACCTGAATTAATGTTAAATTCCTTATAATTACCATTAAAAAGTGAAAAGTTTTTTTTCGACGTTTCTCTCTAAAGGCTGTAATACGCTAGATTTTGCCGTTTTTTCGACTTTTGGGAATTTATTACTTCTGCCCGTTATTTCATTATACATGGACTGAATGATAATGATTATCATCATTATCATAATTTCTGTCATCTTTTTTATGATGACAGTAATGAAAATAATGATAATAATTATCATTCAGTCATATTTGTGATGAAATAAAAGCCAGAAGTAATAAAATAAAAAAATTCGAAAGAAAACGGCAAAATCTAGCGTATTACAGCCTTTTGAGAGAAACGGTGGAAAAATCATTTTAGCTTTTTATTGGTAATTATGAGGATTTTAACATTAATGCAGGTAATTATGATGATTTCCATGATGATTCCTTTATTATTGACAATAATGATGATAATTATGATGATAACAATGATAATGACAATAATAATGATAATAATGATAAAGTCATAATTACAATGGTAATCTTGATAATTACTGCAATATTAATTAAGTTCCTTACTAATAATGGCAATAGAAATAATATCATTATCATTATAATTATTATTATTGTCATTATTAATTCTAAGATCATCAATATTGCTATTATCATTATATAAATAGTTATAATGATAAAAATAGCAATAATTATTATTATAACTGCGAGAATGATAATAATAATGCTAATCATGATGATAATGGCTATAATGATAATAATCATAAAAATGATGACAGTAATGATAATGTTAATTATCATTCAGTCCATTTATAATGAAATAAAGGCCAGAAGTAATGAAATCCCAAAAGTCGAAAAAATTGCAAAATCTTAATTACAGCATTTTGAGAGAAACGTAATTATGACGATTTTAACATTAATTCAGGTAATTATGATGATTTCTTTAACGATTCCTTTATTATTGACAATAATGATGATAATTATGATGATAATGACAATGATAATGACAATAATAATGATAAAGTCATAATTATAATGATAATCTTGATAATTACTGCAATAATAGCAATAATTAACTCTATTCCAATAATTTCCATACTAATAATGGCAATAGAAGTAATTATATCATTATCATTGTCATTATAATTATAATTATTGTCATTATTTCCAAGATCATTATTATTGCTATTATCATTATATAGATAGTTATAATGATAAAAATAGCAATAATGATTAGCATTAGCACGTGCAATAATGGTGATAATGATAATCATGATGATAATGACTATAATGATAATAATCATAGAAATGATGACAGTAATGATAATAATGATAATAATTATCATTCAGTCCATTTATAATGAAATAACGGCCAGAAGTAATAAAATCCCAAAAGTCGAAAAAACAGCAAAATCTAGCGAATTACGGCTTTTTCAGAGAAACGTCGAAAAAAAAACCTTTTCGCTTTTTAATGGTAATTATGAGGATTTTAACATTAATTCAGGTAATTATGAGGATTTTAACATTGATTTAGGTAATTATGATGATTTCCATGATTATACCTTTATTATTGACAATAATGATAATTATGATGATAATGACAATGATAATGACAATAATAATGATAATAATGATAAAGTTATAATTATGATGATAATCTTCATAATTACTGCAATAATAGCAATAATTAACTCTATTCCAATAATTTCAATAATAATAATGGCAATAGAAATAATAACATTATTATCATTGTCATTATAATGATTATTATTGTCATTATTATTCCTAAGATCATTATTGCTATTATCATTATATAAATAGTTGTAATGATAAAAATAGCAAAATTAATTAACATAATAATTGTTATAACTGCAATAATGATGATAATAATAATGATAATCATGATGATAATGACTATAATGATAATAATCATAAAAATGATGACAGTAATGATAATGATGATAATCATTATCATTCAGTCCATTTATAATGAAATAAAGGGCAGAAGTAATAAAATCCCAAAAGTTGAAAAAAACGGCAAAAGTATTACAGCCTTTTGAGAGAAACGTCGAAAAAAACCTTTTCGCTTTTTAATGGTAATTATGAGTATTTTAACATTAATTCAGGTAATTATGATGATTTTCCATGATGATTCCTTTATTATTGACAATAATGATAATTATGATGATAATAACAATGATAATGACAATAATAATGATAATTATGATAAAGTCATAATTATAATGATAATCTTGATAATTACTGCAATAAGAGCAATAATTAACTGTATTCCAATAATTTCCATACAATAGAAATAATATAATTATCATTGTCATTATGATTATTATTATTGTCATTATTATTTCTAAGATCATCATTATTGCTATTATCATTATTTAAATAGTTATAATGATAAAAATAGTAATAACAATTAGCATAATAATTATTACAAGTGGAATAATGATAATAATAATGATAATCATGATGATAATGACTATAATGATAATAATCATAAAAATGATGACAGTAATGATAATGATAATAATTATCATTCAGTCCATTTATAATGAAATAAAGGCCAGAAGTAATAAAATCCCAAAAGTCGAAAAAACGCCAAAATCTAGCCTTTTGAGAGAAACGTCGAAAAAAAAACCTTTTCGCATTTTAATGGTAATTATGAGGATTTTAACATTAATTCAGGTAATTATGATGATTTCCATGATGATGCCTTTATTATTGACAATAATGATGTTAATTATGATGATAATGACTAATAATGATAATAATGATAAAGTCATAATCATACTGATAATCTTGATAATTACTGCAATGATAGAAATAACTAACTCTATATCTAGCGTATTACAGCCTTTTGAGAGAAACGTCGAAAAAACCCTTTTCGCTTTTTAATGGTAATTATGAGGATTTTAACAATTCAGGTAATTATGATGATTTCCATGATGATACCTTTATTATTGACAAAAATGATGTTAATCATGATGAAAATAACAATGATAATGACAATAATAATGATAATAATGATAGTCATAATCATACTGATAATCTTGATAATTACTGCAATATTAGAAATAACTAACTCTATTCCAATAATTTCCATACTAATAATGGCAATAGAAATAATTATAACATCATTATCATTGTCATTATAATTATAATTATTATCATTTTTATTTCCAAGATCATCATTATTGCTATTATCATTATATGAATAGTTATAATGATAAAAATAGCAATAATAATTAGCATAATAATTATTACAAGTGGAATAATGATAATAATAATGATAATCATGATAATGACTATAATGATAATAATCATAAAAATGATGACAGTAATGATAATGAAGATAATAATTATCATTCAGTCCATTTATAATGAAATAAAGGCCAGAAGTAATAAAATCCCAAAAGTCGAAAAAACGGCAAAATCTAGCTTATTACAGCCTTTTGAGAGAAAAGTCGAAAAAAAACCTTTTCGCTTTTTAATAGTAATTATGAGGATTTTAACATTAATTCAGGTAATTATGATGATTTCTATGACGATTCCTTTATTATTGACAATAATGATGATAATTATGATGATAATGACAATGATAATGACAATAATAATGATAATGATAAAGTGATAATTACAATGATAATCTTGATAATTACTGCAATAATAGCAATAATTAACTCTATTCCAATAATTTCCATACTAATAATGGCAATAGAAATAATAATAACATCGTTATCATTGTCATTATAATGATTATTATTGTCATTATTATTTCTAAGATCATTATTGCTATTATCATTATAAAAATAGTTATAATGATAAAAATAGCAATAATAATTAGCATAATAATTATCATAACTGCAATAATGATGATATTAATAATGATAATCATGATGATAATGACTATAATGATAATAATCATAAAAATGATGACTGTAATGATAACAATGATGATAATCATTATCATTCAGTCCATTTATAATGAAATAAAGGGCAGAAGTGATAAAACCCCAAAAGTCGAAAAAGCGGCAAAAACTAGCTTATTACAGCCTTTTGAGAGAAACGTCGAAAAAAAAACGTTTCGCTTTTTATTAGTAATTATGAGGATTTTAACATTAATGCAGGTAATTATGATGATTTCCATGATGATTCCTTTATTATTGACAATAATGATGATAATTATGATGATAATAATGATAATGACAATAATAATGATAATAATGATAAAGTCATCATTATAATCATAATCTTCATAATTACTGCAATAATAGCAATAATTAACTCTATTCCAATATCTTCCATACTAATAATTACATTAACTGGAATTTGGTGAGGTTAGGTTAGGTTAGGTTAGGATAGGCTCAAATTTGACCAGGAGACTCCAAATTTCGTTTTCTTACATAAGTTTTATATTTAATCAGTTTAATGGAGGTTACGTTACATTAACTGGAATTTGGTGAGGTTAGGTTAGGATTGGGTCAAATTTCACCAGGAGACTCCAAATTTCGTTTTCTTACATTAGGTTTATATAAAATCAGTTTAATGGTTACATTAGCTGGAAT
>NC_091554.1:23724429-23729429 GCF_042767895.1 Penaeus vannamei
GCTATTATTGCAATTATTAGGCAAATCATCATTATAATTATCATTTTATAATTATTATCATAATTATTGTCCTAATTAATCTCATAATTATCATTATTATCGTCATTATTGTCATTATTGATGGGGTTATCATCAAAATCATCATGATTAGCAGAATTATTGCTAAGATCATCATAATCCTTTAAACTGGAAAAAGGGGGGTTTTCGACTCATCTCTCGAAAGGCTGTATTTCGCTAGATTTCACCGTTTTCTCGACCTTTTGGATTTTTCTACTTTTAGCCGTTTTCTCATTATAGATGGGCTTTATAATGATAATTACCATCAGTCTTGTCATTATCATCATTATTATCATTACTGTCATTATCGCCCTAATTACCATTAATATAGTCATTATAGTAATCATTATCTTAATTATTAATGTCATTTTCATCATTATAATTATTCTAATAATGATAATTATGGAAATAATATCAATAATAAGGATTATAATAAGAATAATAGCCGTGTTATAATTACTTTTATTATTTCTGTTATCATTGTCGTTATTATGATAATCTTAATAATTACAAAAATTTTCATTTTCATTCTAATAATTTTCATACAAATAATGACAACAGAAATAATAGTATTATTATTATTGTTATTTTAATGAGTATTATTGTCATTATTATTATCCATTGATAATGAAATAATGGTTAAAACTAATAAAATCCCAAAAGTCGAATAAACGGTAAAATCTAGCGTATTATAGCCTTTTGAGAGAAACGTCGAAAAAAAAAAACTTTTTCGCCTCTAAATAATACTGATTTTAACATGAATTCCGGTAATTATGGTGATTTTCATGATAATCCCTTTATTATTAACTATAATGATGATAATTATGATGATAATAGAAATAATAATGATAATAATAAAATTATAATTATAATTATAATTTGGATAATAACTGATAAAGTAGCAATAATCAACTCTATTCTAATAATTTTCATACTAATAATGACAATAGAAATAATATCATTATTACTGTTATTACAATGAGTATTATTTTCTTTATTATTTAAAAAATCATCATTACTGTTATTATCATTATAAAAATAGTTATAATTATGAAAATGACTAATAATTAGCCTAATAATCATTATAACAATAATGATGATAATGATAATAATGATAATCGTGACGATAATGACTATAATTGAGAGAAACATTGAAAAAAACCTTTTCTGCTTTTAAATGATAATTATGATGATTGTAACATGAATTCAGGTAATTATGATGATTATCATGATAATTCCTTTATTATTATCAATAATGATGATAATTATGATGATAATGACTATAATAATGATAATAATAAAATGATAATTATAATGATAGTTTTGATAATAACTGCAATAATAGCAAGAACTAACTCTATTCTCGTAATTTTCATACTAATAATGACAATAGAAATAATAATATTCTTATTATTGTCATTATAATGAGTATTATTGTCATTAATATTTCCAAAATTATGATTATTATTATCATTCTAAAAAATAATTATGAGAATGACAGTATTAATTAGCACAATAATCATTATAACTGTAATAATGATAATGATAAATAGTGATAAACAGCCTTTTGACAGAAACGTCGAAAAAAAACATTTTTCGCTTTCAAATGATAATTATGATGACTTTAACATGAATTCAGGTAATTATGATGATTTTCATGATAATTCCTTTATTAACAATAATGATGATAATGAGGATGATAATGACAATAATAACGATAATAATAAAATGACAATTATAATGATGATTATGATAATTACTGCAATAATAGATATAATTAACTCTATTCTAATAATTTCCGTACTAATAATGACAATAGAAATAATAATAATAATATTATTATTATTATTATTATATTGAGTATTATTGTCGTTTTTATTTCTAAAATTATTATTGTTATTATCATTATAAAAAATAGTTATAATGATGAAAATGACAGTAATAATTAGCATAATAATCATCATAATAGGATAATGATAATCATGACGATAATTACTATAATGATCTTAGGAATAATTCTGCAATAAAGATAATAATCATAGTCCATTTATAATGAAATAAAGGCTAAAACTAATAAAATCCCAGAAAGCGAAAAAAACGGCAAAATCTAGCCTTTTGAGAGAAAGTCGAAAAAAAAATTTTCTCTTTTAAATGATATTTATGATGATTTTAACATGCATTCAGATAATTATGATGATTTTCATGATAATTCCTATATTATTAACAATAATGATTATAATTATTATGATAATGAACAACAATAAAATGATAATTATAATGATAATTTTCATGATTACTGCAATAATAGCAATAATTAACTCTATTCTAAAAAAAATTCATACTAATAATGACAATAAAAATAATATCATCATTATTGTTATTATAATGAGTATTATTGTCATTATTATTTCTAAATTTCTCATTATTGTTATCATTATATGAATAGTTATAATGATGAAAATAACTAATAATTAGCATAATAATCATTATAACTGCAATAATGATAATAATGATAATCATGACGATAATGATTACAATGATGATAATCATAAGAATAATGAATTTAATGATGACAATGATATAAATAATCATAGTCCATTTATAATGAAATAAAGGCCAAAACTAATAAAATCCCAAAAGTCCAAAAACGGAAAAATCTAGCATATGAGAGAAACGTAGAAAAAATCCTTTTTCGCTTTTGAATGATAATTATGATGATTTTACCATGAATACAGGTAATTATGATGATTTTCATGATAAACCCTTTATTATTATTATTGTCATTATCATTATTAAAATAATTACTAATATAATTTTCATCATCATACTTATTTTGATAATTATAATGACAATAATGATAATTCTGGAAATAATAACAATAATAAGGATTATAATAAGAATAATAGCTTTGTTATAATTACTGTTATTATTATTTCTGTTATCATTGTCGTTATTATTAGGAAAATCATTAGAATAGTTTTGATTATTGCTATTATTGCAATTATTAGGCAAATAATCATTATAATTATCATAATTATTGTCCTAATTAATCTCATAATTATCACTATTATCATCATTGTCATTATTGATGGGGTTATCATCCGAATCATCGTAATTAGCAGAATTATTGCTAAGATAATCATAATCATTTAAACTGCATAAAAGGGGGGTTTACGACTCATCTCTCCAAAGGCTTATTTCGCTTGATTTCGCCGGTTTTTCGACTTTTGGGATTTTTTACTTTTATCCTTTTTCTCATTATAGCTTTATAATGATAATTATCATCATTATTGTCATTATCATCATTATTGTCATTACTGTCATTATCGCCCTAATTACCCTTAATATAGTCATTATGATAATCATTATCTCAATTATTAATGTCATTTTCATCATTATAATTATTTTAATAATGATAATGACAATAATGATAATTCTCGAAATAATAACAACAATAACAAGGATTATGATAGCAATAATAGCGGTTATAATTATTTTTTATCATTATTTCTGTTATCATTGTCGTTACTATTATTAGGAAAATCATTAGAATGGTGCTATTATTTCAATTATTAGGCAAATCATCATTATTATCATTGTATAATTATTATCATAATTATTATCCTAATTACTCTCATAATTATCATTATTATCGTCATTATTTATATCATTGATGGGCTTATAAAGCCCATCATAATTGTCATTATCATCATTATTATCATTACTGTCATTATCGCCTTAATTACCCTTTATATAGTCATTGTAATAATCATTATCTTAATTATTAATGTCATTTTCATCATTATGATTATTTTAATAATGATAATGACAATAATGATAATTCTGAAAATAATGAAGACAATAATAAGGATTATGATAAGAATAATAGCCGTGTTATAATTACTTTTATTATTATTTCTGTTATTGTCGTTATTATTATTAGGAAAATCATTAGAACAGTGTTGATTTTTGCTATTATTGCAATTATTATAATTATCACTGAATAATTATTATCATAATTATTGTCCTAATTAATCTCTTAATTATCATTATTATCGTCATTATTGTCATTATTTAATGGGTTATTATCATAATTAGCAGAATTATTGCTAAGATCATCATAATCATCATTTAAACTGGAAAAAGTGGGTTTTTCGACTCATCTCTCCAAAGGCTGTATTTCGTTTGATTTCGCCGGTTTTTCGAATTTTGGATTTTTCTACTTTTAGCCTATTTCTCATTATAGATAGGCTTTATAATGATAATTGTCATTATTGTCATTATCATCATCATTATTGTTATTATCATTATCATTACTGTCATTATCGCCCAAATTACCCTTAATATAGTCATTATAATATTCATTATCTTAATAATTAATGTCATTTTCATCTTTATAATTACTTTAATAATGATAATGACAATAATGATAATTCTGGAAATAATAACAACAATAATAAGGATTATAAGAACAGTAATAGCCGTGTTATAATTACTTTTATTATTTCTGTTATCATTGTCGTTATTATTATTAGGAAAATAATTAGAATAGTGTTGACTATTGCTATTATTGCAATTATTAGGCAAATCATCATTATAATTATCATTGTATAACTTATCATAATTATTGTCGTAATTACTCTCATGATTATTATTATCAACCTCATTATTGTCATTACTGATGGGGTTATCATCAAAATCATCATAAATAGCACAATTATTGGTAAGATCATAATAATCATTTAAACTGGAAAAAGGAGGGTTTTCGACTAATCTCTTCAAAAGCTGTATTTCGCTATATTTCCGCAGTTTTTCGATTTTTGGGATGTTTCTACTTTTAGAGTGTTTCTCATTATAGATGGGCTTTATAATGATCATCATTATTGTCATCATTATTATCATTACTGTAATTATCGCCCTAAATACGCTGAATATTGTCATTA
>NC_091554.1:23858999-23861499 GCF_042767895.1 Penaeus vannamei
GATCCGGCAGCGGGATCTCGACACTACCCGCATCCAAGTTAACTGTTGGTGGGTCAACCTGGTACAGCTGCTCAAAATACTCACCCCAACATCTCCGCACCGCAACAGGATCTGAAACGATCTCACCACTTACTGAGCGAACTGCTGTCACCTGTGAAGAGGGCTTGGAGTTCAGCTTTCTCAGGGCTTGGTATGCAGGACGAAGGTCATTTACTAAGAAATGGCCTTCTACCTCCTCTGCAAGACTCCTAATAAACTGTTCCTTGTCCCTTCTTAACAGGGACCGAGTTTTGCGCACAAGAGAATGGTGCAATTCCAGATCCCCTGTCAGACGAGCCACACGACATGCATTTGTGGCTTCCAGTGTCTCCTGTGAGATGGAATTCTGTACTGCTCTCAGGCGTACACCAATCGTATCTTGAGCTGCATCAAGCGTTTCACACTTAAAGGTATCCCACAGAAGAACAGGGTCTATCAGACTGCCAAGCACTGCGAAACGATCAGAGTTTGCCTCAGCAAACCCGCGGGCACACTCCCCCTCCCTCAGCCTGTCCAAATGAAACACCCTAGGGTGATCATTTGACCGCTGGGGGGTTTTGAAGTGGACCCGGAGGGTAGTCACAACCAATCTATGGTCAGTACCACAGAAAGCATTCCTGTACACCCTGCAATTCTGAAGGATCCTCCAACGAGTGCTAACAAGTATGTGGTTGATCTCCTTGGCTGCGTTACCCGCATCACTGTACCATGTCCAGCGATGTGGGTCTGGGCGCTGGTACCAGGAGCCAGAAATCCTCAATTTCTGGGACCTAGCAAAGTCCCAGAAAAGGAGGCTATTCTCGCTACCGGCATCAGCTCTTGAACCATGGGGACCGACAGACATCTCATAGCCAGTTCGATCACAGCCAGATACCGCATTGAAGTCGCCCAGAACAATGCGAATATCTCGTCGGGGACGTCAAGTTTACAAACATATATATATATATATATATATATATATATATATATATATATATATATATATATATATATATATATATATATATATATATAATATATATATATATATATATATATGTGTGTGTGTGTGTGTGTGTGTCTGTGTCTGTGTCTGTGTGTGTATGTGTGTGTCTCTCTGTGTGTGTAAATATATATATATATATATATATATATATATATATATATATATATATATATATATATGGGTGGGTGCTTCACGCAAAGCGTGGTGTGAAGTGATGGTGTGGTAGTCTAGTTAGTGTTAAGAGCTTTGCATGCCTTCTCGCTTACAGCTGCCACCGCTGGCTAGCCTAGTGCGAAAAAGGGAGCAGCACTGCATAAGCCTCCCCTGCCTGTGTATAGCCGCTCCATCATCGAGACTCCCTGCAGTGCCTCCTTGTGGCCTCCCATGGAAACTGGGTACCTTGCGGTTCCAGGCTAAACTGAGGGGGAACTAGGAGGAGTAGGAAGCCCTAGAGGTACAGGGTCATGGCCCACCTGTGTGTGGACATGCCCTGGCCCTGTACCAACTCCTGCCCCTAGGTCCCCTGGTGTTAATGGGAGGCTCGGGGAGGTGGGACTTGCCAGTCCTCCTCCCCCCAGATAAAAAAAAAAAAAACATCGGCAGTGTTAAATATATATGGTAATGTGGGAGAAGAACTGCTTCTCCCACCCAGCAAGAGAGGCAGGCTGTGGATCCCGCTGGGAAGGCGACTTCCGGGATGAAGGACGGGAGCAAGAACTACTCATCCCGCCTGTGTTCTGGTAGATGCCAGCCCAGAGTGAAGCTTATGGGGGAAAGCCTGTAGATGGATGATGGGTTCCACAGCCTGCTGTCCCCTTATATGTGGAGCAGCGTCGGCGGGGGTGGCAGAGGTGGCGTCCACCCGGAGCGACTGCCCAAGGCTAAACCTCAGGCATGGAGTCAGGGTGGGGGCTTGGAACGTCCGTTCTTTGCATCAGGATGATCGGTTGCCTCTGCTGTCGAGGGAACTGGGGAGGCTCAGGGTGGAAATGGCTGCTCTCTCAGAGGTGAGAAGACCTGGCAGTAGAACGATCAGTGTAGGTGGCTTCACCTACTACTGGTCAGGCCGCAGCGACGGTCACCATCTCCAGGGAGTAGCCATGGCCATCTCCAGCAGACTCCAGCCCTTGGAGGTAGAGGTTACTCTAGTCGATGAGCATACAATGGTAATGAGACTGATGCTAGTTTTGGCCTCATGTCTCTTATTGCTGTGTACGCTCCTACAGATGTTTGTAAACTTGATGTGCAAGAGATGTTCTACGCCAAACTTGCGTCTGTTTCAGACAAGTGCCCCCACCGAGATAATCGTGTTGTCCTGGGTGACTTCAATGCGGTATCTGGCTGTGATCGAGCTGGCTATAAGATGTCTGTCGGTCCCCATGGTTCGGGGGCTGATACCGGCAGCGAGAATAGCCTCCTTTTCCGGGACTCTGCTAGGTTCCAGAAATTGAGGATTTCTGGCTCCTGGTACCAGCG
>NC_091554.1:23891915-23894415 GCF_042767895.1 Penaeus vannamei
TAATAGTATTGGAGAGATTCATGTAATAATATTTGCAGGAGGAGGTCCATCCATAGCTCCACCTCTGACCTCTGACCGGCTGTGGTATATGGCATTTCTGATTCTCTGCAGTCAGTCTGCTGAAGCTGTTGCTGAAATCAGTAAGTAAACCTGAATCTAATTTGGACTTACTACTCAGTCTTTTATATCATACATATTGAAAGTTATCATAGGAAGCTCTTGTTCTTGTTCGTAACAAACTGATAATAATGTGATGTCACATGTTATTTTTGTTTATTGCAGCAGTCACATGGTGTTATGATGGACACACTATCTGTAGTATATTGGGTTAATTTTATGTTCTTATCCGACAGCAGCCGTGTATGTTGAGGAGGATGAACGTCTTTCTCCCATCACCGCTGAGCCAATGACAGAAACATCAGTACATAGTAGGCCTAGCAGCAGGAATTCTGGTACAGCGCAGCAACCGTTATCAGCTCGCATGCTGGAGGTACAGGAGGGTATCCTCGATGAGGTTCGAGGAATTCGAAATGCCCTGGAGGGCCAGACAATAGCTCTTCAAAATATTAATGCAACATTACTTGAGTTTACAAGCATTTTGAGGACTATCAAGAAACTATAATGTGTATTTATTGTGAAATTTTGTACCTTTCCTCCCTCCTTCCCCCCCCCCTCTCTCTCTCTTTGCATCCTTTCCCTCCATTGCCCCCCCCCTCTCTTTCTCTCTCTCTATCCGTGTGTTTGTGTGGCCTTCATTTTATCTCCTCCTCTCTCTCTTTCGTTCTCTGTCTCTGTCTGTCTGTCTGTCTCTTTCTCTCTCTCTCTCTCTCTCTCTTCGTCATTTCTTTGTTTCCCTCCCCCTCTCTTTCACGACTTATTTATTTTTCTGTTGGTCTTTTGTTATGGCTTGTCAGATGTTAATAAATGTTGAAATAATAGTGCCTTTGTCTTAGGTCACAGCAAATCCTTGAAATTTAAACGTGGCATCCATACTTTTCTTTATCAATATGTGGCATTGCATATTAGTTTGTTATATATATATATATATATATATATATATATATATATATATATATATATATATATATATATATATATATATATATATATATATATATATATATATATATATATATATATATATATATATATATATATATATATATATATATATATATATTAAAGGAAACATTGTCACACAAGAAAAACAGGCATAACCATTGGTTCACAAGCGTATTTATTTACACAGATATATTTGCACATTCCAAAATTAATCCTTTCCATATGAATTACAAATATTTGCTACGGGAAAAGCTATAGCATACAAATTCAACTAACTTATAACCATCTTTGGTAGAAAATAAGACATAAATATGAAAAACTCCTCAAAATCAAAACCACTTTAAAAACAAACTCAATAATGTCAAAGAAAAGTCTCCCATACGACTAGAAAATCAGAATGAGCCATTTATTAATGCCACCCTCTCCTGCTGAGCACTTCTCTCAGGAATGAAATTCATCACTGCTTCCTCGGGTGGGTCGTCACTTTCTAGGATGTCTTGGAAAGGTATGCCTCTTTTGACACGGATATTGTGCAGAAGCGTGCAACAAGCTACAATTTTTGCACACTTTTCTGGCGTATATTGGTGTGCACCACCTGACTTATGCAAGCAGCGGAACCTACTTTTCAGCACCTCAAAAGTTTGTTCTTTAACTGCTCGTGTGTGAGCATGGCTACTGTTGTAGCGTACTTCTGCTGCCGTTCTTGTTTCTGCCAGAGATGTCATGAGGCAAGTTTCAAGAGGATATCCTGAATCCCCTGCAAGGCAACAATAAAGAACTTTGGTCAACTGTACATATCTATGACTTTACAAATGTATATATGTATATGTATATCTCTATCTATCTATATACTTACCAAGTAAGTATGAGTGCCCAAACTGTTGTTCTTGGAAGTGTCGACGCAAAATGCTGTCATTCCAGATGTAGGAATCATGCACACTCCCAGGGAATTTTGCAGAAAAACTCAAAATTCTCGAATTTGCATCCGATACTACTTGAACATTTAAAGAATGGGCCCTCTTTCTATTTAGATAAAGATGTTCTTGCCTTGGAGCTTTGATTGGAATGTGGGTACAGTCAATGGCCCCAGCACGTTTGGGAAGCCACAAACTGCGAAGAAGTCCTGTTTGATCTTCTGAATTTCTTCCCTCCTACGAGGCATCTTCATGTCCCTCTGAGCTATGTTGCAAAAGAAGCATCAGTCACAGCATTTATGATGTGAGACACACTGGACTGGCTAATTTCAACAGAGTCCCCTATCACACTCTGAAAGCTGCCACTTGCGTAGAATCGCAAGGCAACCAGCACTTGTGTGGCCACAGGTACTGAGTGGGACCTGTTGGTGTGTCTTGAAATATGGGCCCCGATGCTTTCGCACAGCCACTGAATATCATTGCGAGGGAACCTGTAGTATCTGTAAAATATTAGGTTTAGATCA
>NC_091554.1:23913165-23920665 GCF_042767895.1 Penaeus vannamei
TTGTATGGCGTCTGCTAGTGACGTCATACCAGTGGCTTGTCATGCCGTCATTAGTGACGTCATGAGCCGTGACTGCAGCCACTCACGAGTCTCCACGAGAAGGTAGACAATACCCCTGTAGAGGGCGCTGATACCCCCTTGGTACTTTTGGGGTAGTACCATTACCGGGAGATCTGGTCTCGCCTCCTTCCTGTTCGGACCCCGCTGCTACACGTAAGGTCACGGCCATCATTATGTATTTTACAGGGAAATCACCAATGATTTATTTTATACCCTAGTGACTGGTGCAAGAAGGGTAAACTTGTAAGCTAGGGTCTAAGACGAAATGAACAAACAAACAAGCAGCGTATCGTTCATGATTTCCCCCAGCTAATTAGTGATGACAAAGTTCAGCGTAAAGTATTGCTGGATATGAACTATTGAATTTCTGAAATGTGCAAATATACATGAGAATTTATAGTAAATTTACATGGCATTAAATAAACTTATTTCCTCACGTATGCGAGTGCCGTGACCTGGACTCCCCCGCTCATCCGCTTTGGCCGCTACCACTACATGTCCGATGTACGACGTGGGGGTTGGCCAGGTGGTACTCGCATGTGGTGATTGAAGGTAAAAAGGAAGGTGAACAGATCTCCGAGGGACACTGGCCTAGAATTGTCCCGGTATTGTACGAGAAGTAGCAGTACTGCGTTACTGTTACCTTACAGGATTTTGGTGGCTAGCGGCGGTATGTGATAATTGGCTGGTTTTCATATTGTTTCGTGTATTATACTAGTCACATACGTTCCCCATACGCCTAGAGTCGTAGTTTTTCAGAATTTTACGTTTCCTTTGTATTTTTACGTACTTTTAAGATCTCGAGTTTTAGGAAAGATCGTTTTTTTTTTTCAAACCTGTTTTACCTAAGTTTTACATGTAATTTTATTTTGATAATTTTATATAGTCGTTTGCTTTTACTTGTTTTCATTTTAAACGAATTCTTTAGGCTGATGACTAGTATAATACCATCTTGATGCAATGATGTAATAGTGAACACGTGGTACATTATAACTTTGGTTAACCCAAGTATGTGAAAAGCTGACCTGCCATTGATATATATTTATTCATGTTCTTAAGTCATCCATTTTTTTTTTGTATGTATTTGTGAGATCTCGGGATACTGCTCTCCCTTGTACCCGTAGCTTGTGATGTGCTGCTGTCTACTACGTAATACTGTGATACTGTGGTGTTGAAGATCAGCCCTGCCTTTCACCTGGTTCTTGCGTGAACTGTGGCCGAAGCGACAATGAGCGACAGTGTATATGGTAAAGTATGATTAGTGGGTGTTAGCAGCGTGAATACGTATTTGCTTTTTCTTGTAGTGAATGAAAGTATTATGGTGAATGATGCCCTGCCTCTGTGTAGCATATGGTGTTATGGTGTTGTAATGTGCATATTGTTGTGTTCAGTGGTGACACCGTCATAATCGGTGCTGTGTGTTAAAGTGCAGTGACAAGTGATGCGTAAAGTGATATGTATAGTGATGTATGAGTGTGAAGTGTAATTCGTTTCATATTCTCATGTATATTTATGTCGTATGTCTTCCACAGTACCGGGTGTTACGTTATTAGATGACTTGGTCTCTTGTGGCTGTGCTGACTTGTTGAGCGAAGATTCTCGGGGAACAGTAAGTACTTGTAACCGCGCTCAGAGAAGGTCTCTTGTTCGTATTTCTAAGAGGCTGATGGCTAGGACGAGGGCAGGCCAGAAAAGCGGTCAGAAGGGCAGTCGCGCCAATACTCCAGTTGAGCTCAGTGTCGCTATTATGCCGGTCCATGATGTGCAGGGAAGCCACGTGGCTCCCGATGGTGCGTCCATGCAGGAGGGTGATGACAGTGCCCCTCTCCAGGGTGCTGCCCCATTGGAATTAGGAGCCCTTCAGGCTCAATTAGAGGCTGCCTTACATAGGATAGATACCTTAGAAGGACAGAACAGGCACCTGCGAGAAGAGATGCGGCAATTACGGACTCCGCATGAGCCTCGCTCTGGAGCATCCACTCCCGAACTTTCTCGGGGGAGCGTCCCACCTCCACAGTTAGCTAGTGGGCCTTCGGGAAGACCTGACGCCCGCGAGTCATGCCTCCCCAGGCCACAGCCTCAGGCACGTCATGCATGCTGTCATTCTGTAGGGCAATTACCCACGACCTCAGGTTATAGCCACACACCTCATCCCATATATTTGGGGCGTGAAGAGGTCCCAGTATTTAAAGGGGATACACCAGCATCAATGCCTCTGGTTCGCAATCAGGAAGTAGAGGCCTGGATTAGTACCATTGAGGCTCTAGCAAGACCTCCTACAGATGATAATTTTATTCGTGTTGCTAAAGCTAGGGCCAGGGGATATGCACAGTATTTGTTGCTCTCCCCGGTGTTTGAGTTTATTTCTTCGTGGACAGAATTTAAAGCTCAGCTTCGCATGAAATTTAGAGGTACCTGCACCAGTGAAAGTTTTTTCGAGATGCTGTCACAGAGTATAATGATTCCAGGTCAGACGCCGCTTGACTATTATCAGCAGGTCGAGATGGCGGTGTTCCAGGGTGTGAGGGATTATCCTCACGAGATAGGTGATGCTGAGGGACTCATTAGGAGGACTTTCAAGGCTGGCTTGCCAAAAAGGTTGCAGCGCCAACTTTCCTTGCACACGTTCTCCTCGGCTCGAGCCATGGCTGAGCGGGTACAGTGTGCCTGGAATGATTGGACAGGTCTACGAATGTCTCTTCCCCTCGCCACTCAGGTTTCCCGTCATTGTGGCGGCCAGGCATCTCAGCCCGTGGCCTCACCTCCCTTGTCTTCTACCTTTACCTACCCACCTACTACACGTCCCTTACCTGCTGAAAGTGTTCCTGGTCTCGATTTTTATTCAGACAACCCTTTTTCTGTTCAGGCTACTCAGGCAACTCAGACAGGTTCCCCAGGCCATTCCCACAACTTTGACAATGAGAGGGGTCAGCCGGGTTCTCCTAGGCAACGACAATTTCAGGCAGTGCGCCCTAAGAAGTGGTGCACCTATCATAGGGTTAGTAGCCATAATACATCAGAGTGTATGAGGGGTCAAGGGTTGTGTTATGTCTGTGGTGAACAGGGTCATTTCGCGGCGGCATGTCCCTTTCCGTCGCGCCGGCAGGCCACGGCACCACTTCCTGCCGGTAGAGGAAACTTTTCATGTGAGCCCACAAGTCGTGTCTCCCAAAGGGAGACCAACAATCCAGGTTCGGGTCAGTAGTAAAGTCCTGACAGCATTTGTTGATACAGGTAGCGAAGTCACCATTCTTAAAGCTTCAGTGGCCTCTAGTTTGTCTGACACAAAGATATTACGTAGCAGTAAGACTCTTCAGGGCGTTGCTGGGGCTGCGATGTCAGTACTGGGAGAAATGGATGTACTTTTTACTATAGGTGAATCAAAACTTTTGCATCGTGTTTGTGTTGCAGATAAAATTCATTTTCCAGGAGATTTGCTGATGGGAATGGATTTCCTACGCAGGTTAGACATGAAGTTATTTACCGGTAACAAATCTTCCAAGGCTTATTTGTTGCTAGGTGGAGTCAATTTCCCAATCAAGTACACTGGAGAGGACAGTTTGGGCTGTGTGTCTGTGCCTTCGGTGGTAGAAGTAGCTAAAGAAAGAAGGGCAACACAGACCCTCCGCATAGCTCCGGTTCATGTGGTTCAGACAGAGTTCATTGAGCCTAAGTCAGGGCAGTTTGTTAGTGCTGCTGTTGCTAGAGGTCTCCCAGAGTCTAGGGCAATTTTAGTGGAGGGAACAAACCCAAAGTTCATTGTTCCTCGCTCCATCTCTGCTGTACAGGGCAGAAGAACGTCAGTTTGGGTGGTAAATCCAGATGCAAAACAAAGGAAATTGACACAGGGTACTTGTATAGGTTTTGCAGAGCAAGTAGGAGCAGAGCAGTTGGTGGATGTTAGTGCAGAGGGTAATGTGACAGGAAAAGAACCCAGGGTGAAGGAGGATACAGTGACTCATCCCTCCTCAACTGGGCATGCAGGACGAGATTTCAGCCCAGAGGCTGCCAAGTTTTCACAACCCAAGTTCACTGATGCCACTACTCAGATACACTCCCTTGCTGAAATAGACGCAGATGAACTGGCCCCTAGATCTTGCAAGGTATGGCCAGCAGATGAACAAGTAGCCGAGTGTCCTTCAGATACTTCAGATGATGATATCGAGCTCTGTAACTTTAGTTTCGATAGTCTTGATGAATATTATGCAACACAGGACTTTGGTTATTCAGACGAAGAGTATTTTGTTTTCCCAGATACTCCAGCTCTGAGTGGTTCTGATGCCTGCTCTGATGATTCTGTCCTCTCTCCAAATAAATCAGGCATTAATGTAGTAGAAAGTAGTGATTCACCAAGTAAACAGGTAGATTTGGGTCACTTAGATTCTGTGCAGCAAGAGGAACTCGGTAAAGTTTTGAATAAGTTTCCTCGACTCTTCTCTGGGGACAAAGTAACTATCGGTAAGGTGCCTGGTATACAGCACCACATTGTTACTAAAACAGATCAACCTGTGTGTGTTAGGCAGTGGCGTCTTCCTCAGGCAACCAAGGAGCTGATACGTTCAGAGTGTGACACAATGCTTAAGCAAGGGGTTATTGAGCCTTCCACGTCACCCTGGCTCTCTCCGGTAGTCCTAGTAAGGAAAAAGGATGGGACAGTTCGCTTTTGTGTTGACTACCGGGGCTTGAATCATGTCACTGCTGCTGATAGTTATCCCTTACCTCGAATCGACGAGGTCATAGACAGTTTGACGGGCAATGTTTGGTATACCGGACTGGACAGTAGAGCAGCATATTGGGCAATAGAGGTAGCTGAGGAAGATAGGCCAAAAACAGCTTTTACTGATGGAGCACGCCTCTTCCAGTTTCAAAGAATGCCCTTTGGGTTATCCACGGCCCCAACTACATTCCAGAGGACGATGAATGTTGTGCTGTCAAGTGTGCTTGGGAGACACACGCTAGCGTATCTGGATGATGTAGTTGTGGCCAGTAAGACATTTGAAAGCCATCTAAATAATCTTGCTGAAACTCTAGCACTGTTAGATGAGGCTGGTATGAAACTTAATCTTGCTAAGTGCTTATTTGCCAAACACCAGATAGAGTTCCTTGGTTTTGTTGTAAGCCCTGATGGTGTGTTACCCAATCCCATTAAGGTTCAGGTCATTAATGATATGAAACGTCCCAGATCTGTACGGGAGGTTCGCCGCTTTCTGGGGGCATGTGGGTTCTTTCGGCGGCATGTACACGGTTTTGCCAGTGTTGCCCGTCCATTGACGCAACTTACAAAAAAGGGTGTGTCATTTACATGGTCACCAGAAGCGGAGAAAGCCTTTAAAAATCTTAAAGACGCCCTTGTTTCAGCTCCCATTTTGCGTCTACCTGACTTTGAGCGACATTTTGAAATTCATACAGATGCTTCTGCACAAGCTCTCGGCGCAGTTCTTCTTCAGCGTAGTGATAGTGGAGAGCCCCAGGCCGTTTCATATTGGTCGAGGACGTTGAAAGATGCGGAGTCTCGATATCCTGCCATAGATCTTGAGGCTCTTGCTGTAGTAGAGGCTGTTCGGGTATTCGACCCTTATGTGTATGGGAGACCATTTACTATATACACTGACCATCGCCCTCTCACTTATGTGTTCTCCCGCAAAACAAAGTCGCCTCGTATGAGCAGGTTTGCCCATGAGTTGAGTTTTTATGATTTTAAACTAGTATATAAACCTGGTCCATCAAATTATGTTCCTGACTTGCTGTCGAGGCCTTTTATAGACTCTCTGCCATGCTCACAAGATGAGGCCCTTGCTGTTAATGAGAATCATAGTGTAAACTCGGACACTCCTGTCAACCTTGCCACTCTCGCCTCTGCTGTGTTACGAGAGTACCAGTTGAAAGAGGACCTCTGGAAGGAGATCATAGAATTCTTAGAGGGTAAGAAACTTCCTAGAAGGGCCTTGCCAGCATCCCTTCACGAATTTGAACTTGATGATGGAGTTTTATATCACCTGAAATCTTTGCCGGATCGAATTATCAGGCAGGTGTGTGTTCCTCATTCACTGCAGTCGCAAGCCTTACATCTTGCTCATGACCATCCTACTGCAGCTCACCCTGGTGCTCTACGTACATACCACAATTTGCAAAATAGTTACTTCTTTCCAAACATGTTCCGGCTATGCAAATGGTACGTGCAGCACTGTACAGCTTGTCAGCACAGGAAAGGTTCACGTGAACGTGCCGAGATGCAGTGTCGTCCACCACCCAGTGGCCCATTGGAGCTTGTGTCCGCAGATCTCATGGATCTCCGAGCTTCCGTGGGTGGCTATCGATATGTTCTGTCAATAGTGGATCACCACTCCAGGTACTTGCAGCTCGTTCCACTCAGGAATAAGACAGCAGAAACGGTTCTTCGGGGATTTTATGATCACTTTATAACCCTTTTTGGGCCACCCCGACAGATAATGACAGACAATGGGGGCGAGTTTGCTAATGAACAGTGGCAGGAAGTGTGTAGACAGCTGGAGATACGATGTTCGTTCACCATAGCATATCATCCTAGTTCAAATGGTTTAGTTGAACGGACAAACAGGGTTGTGAAGGATGCCCTTGCTATGCTTGTGGCTGATAAACCAGGGAGGTGGCCGCTATATCTGACCTCCGTAAGGTTAGCCATAAATTCAGCCATACATCGCTCGGTGGGGGACCAGCCTCTTTACCTCCTTACTGGGAAGATGGCCTTGTTTCCCAGGGGACTCACCAACCAAGTAACGATGGACACTAATCTCAGGGTGCAACAGCTGGCTAAGGCCAGGCAGCTTGCCATTGCTGCTTCTCTCCGTTCCAGAGAGGCCAATGCACAGGCGCACAATCGGAAAGTTCGCTCTACCTGGCAACCGGAGGAAGGTGCGCTCGTCCTCTGTAGGGACTTTACCGGAGGGGCGTTACAGGACCGATGGCAAGGTCCCTGTAGAGTGATCAAGCAAATAGGTCCCGTTGTATTCGAGGTTAAAGACCTTCAGCCCCCTTATCGTATAGTGAAGCAGCACAGAGATCAGTTGAAAATGTATCTCCCTCCTGCTGAACTAGACTATGTTGAGGTTGGAGACAGACTGCCTTCTGATCCCCCAGATGTTGACGGTCCGTTGCCAGGCCGTCCCCCAGACGTAGCAGCACCTGTACATGTGCTTGATGACTTCGGGTATGACCGGACGGAAGACGAATTTAGTAATTCGGGACCCCTGAACAGGTCTCCTAGTGTTTATCATTTCCTTTACTCTGGTGCAGATATGAGCACAGAAACGAACAATGATTACAGTGACTACGAGGTTTGGGAGGAATGAATGAGATGGCGTGACTGAAGGTGTACTGTGGTGTGCTTGCTCAGTCGCTCATTGTCGAGTCGGTAGGTGTCTTATTATTTTAATTTTTGTTCTCCTAATTTTCATGTTTTAT
>NC_091554.1:23948165-23953165 GCF_042767895.1 Penaeus vannamei
CTAGAATTAGGGAATCTGTGCATGAATTTTGCTGCCTGCAATTTATTTCGTGCCCAGAGTAGCGAAAGATGTTCACTATTGCCAAAAAGGGGAAGGGAAGTGTTATTCTCATAAAACAGTTCTGTATTATAGTTTAGTCCAAGGCATTTTCCAACACGTATAGTTCACAACTTGCTTAAATTTCAATGCAGAAGCAAGCTCATAATCACGAAAAGTGTTAAGGTTGCCCATTATCACAAAGAAGGGATTTTTACAGTTTACTTGAAGTGATAAAACATTTACCATTACATGTTTTCTTTGGGTCTTTTGGGCAGGTGGCCGAGGTGGGAAATATATCCCGTAATTTACCAGCAGACTGATTTCACGAGGCAACCATCTGGGTCGAGCTGCGATCCTTAATATGTCAAGGTCTATACTTGGTGAACAGACAGATTTTATAATGTTGCATGGGATAGTCTTTGATATTTGATACCAAACCCACGCCCTTTCTGCCCTCACGAATTTTGTTGCACGAGTTCCCTTGTATGATTCCAAGGATTAGCGTATCTTATTTGAACCATGTTTCTGCGTTAACTGCAATGTTGACAGTACTATGCTTTAGTATGACATTAAGTTACTCCACTTTGTAATGAGACGGCAAACCTTTTCAAGGTAAATGCTAAGAAGTGTTGTGCCGGGTCTTGCGTTAACTAGCATTATTGTTGGCGAGTCATTTTGGTTAAACATCCCACTCCGATTGCGATGTTTTGCATTTCAAAATACGCTCACAGAGCTAGGGAAGGAATCTGATTTCAAAAACTCGTCAGATTTAAGTGCCTTAACTGGAATACTATGAATGATTCATGTTCATTTTGAAGGTATTTATATCATCCATCTCAAGGAAATTAACGAGCAGATGATTTTCAATATCTCTTTCCTCTGTGTCTGTATGCAGTTTGTTATGTGTAGGTCCAAAATCTGTGGTTAGGGTGCCCTGTGTAGAGGTTTGAAATTAGGTCTTTATTCTTTTTTTCTTTTCTTTTTTTTACGAGAGTAAGCTCATCCTCTTTCTCATTATTTCAGTTAGAGGTATCCTCTATTACAATGGTCTAACTGTATTCATTATTTATTACTACAGTTACCATGTTACTACTGTGTAGATGGGGAACCCTGAGCACATGGAAGTACACTGCATTACTCCACTTGCTTTTCAGTGCGGTTGTGGAGGGGGACTGGGGGGACTGAGCCTATTTGCTTGTCGATTTCCCTTCTTTTATTTTGCTTATTTCAACCCTTGCTTAGTAAATAACCTTCGTCGTGCATACGAAGCCCTGAGAAAGCTGAACTCCAAGCCCTCTTCTCAAGTGACAGCGGTTCGCTTAGTAAGTGGCCAGATCGTCTCAGATCCTGTTGCGGTGCGAGTATTTTGAGCAGTTGTACCAAGGTAACCCTCCAACAGTTAACTTGGATGCGGGTAGTGCCGTGATTCCGTTACCGAACCAACCAATCAGTGAGGATCCACACTCCTTAAGTGAAGGTAGGGGGCGATCTCCAAGCTGAAGAGTGGCAAAGCAGCGGGTATTTGCGGCATCCCAGCTGAACTGTTAAAGGCTGGTGGTGAACCTATAGCGCGGAGATTGCATGCTGTCCTGGCTGCCATCTGGCGGTCCGGTACCGTTCCCCCTGACCTGTTAAGGGGTGTGGTCATCCCTCTCTGGAAGGGGAAGGGGAACCGATGGGACTGCAGCAATCACCGAAGGATTATGCTCAATACTATCAGTATTGTTATTGTTATTTCTATTATACCTATTACTTTTACTATTCATCTTATTCTTTACTGTTATTATTGTCATTTGTATTTTCATTGTTTTTGATGGAACTATTATTATGAATATTAACGTAATTATATTTATTATGGTCATTATCATAATTGTTATTCTTATCATTATTTTTCTTACTATCAACATTTTTACTACTTTAACTATTATCATTAGTACTTTTATTATTATTGTAATTATGATAATTGTTACCATCGTCATGATTATCATTATCAATATAATATCTGCCAGTATCATTATTATGCTTATCCGTATCATCATTATTGTTATCCATATTGCTATTCTGTTATTATTACTATAAATACAGTTGATGTTATTGTTATTATTTTATTATTTATTATTACTATTATTATTTCTTCTATTCTTGTTATCATCGTTACCCTTGTTATTTTTATTAGCAATAATAACGATAATAATAAAAATGTTGATGATATTATCTTTTCTATTGTTATTATCGTTATTATCATCATTATTATTATTACTATTAGTATTTTCATAATTATTATCATTATAACCAATTTTATCATTGTTGTTATAGTCGTTATCGATATTATTATTGTTGTTATAATCATTATCATCATGAATTCATCTTGTTATAATTATCACCATTATTATTATCATTATCATTATTGTTATTAATTTTATAATTTTATCACTTTTATTTTCTTTATTATTATTGATATCATTATAATTATTATTATCATCATTAAGAGATTCTTCAGTATTACTGATATTATTTTTCTAATCGTCATTGCTAGTAATACTATTATTAAGATGATGATGATTATAATAACCACTATCAATGCTATCCCTAATATCGTCATTATGATCATTATTATTTTTTTAAGTTATCATTATCATTACTGTTATTTCAACGGTAACGGTTTAAATAATAACAATAATGATAGTGATGAGAATATTAAAAATGATAATGATAATAAAAATTATTATTATTATCATTACTATAATTAACATTATTAGTATGATTTTTATTGTTTCCATGTTTATCAGTATAATGTTATTGGTATTAGCATTATTATTATCATTATTATAATCATGATCATTATAATTCTAATTGATATTACTAATGTTTTTTGTTTTTTTTAATCAAATTACTATCATTAAAATCACGATCATGATTATCCTCATTTTTTATTTCTATCATTATTTTCATTGAAATAGTAATAGTTATGATAATGATAATAATACCTTTGATTGTTATTATCATTTTTGTTAAGAACATCATTATCATTGTATTTTTATTATTATTGATGATAATGCGATTATATTTGTTACTGTTTCTCCCATTATCATCCTTCTTATAATTCTTCTTATTATTATTATTAATATCAGTTTCATCAGTGATATCATTAACAAAATTAGTATTATTCTACCATTATTATTATTACTAGTAATATTATTATCATTATTATTATCAATATTACTATTTTCCTTATTGGTATCATCATCATCATTATTGTTATTAGTACTATGATAACTATCATCATTATCATTATTGTTATCGTTATTGTCAACGCCATTACTATTGCCTATGTCATTATGACTTACTTTCATCATTTTTGTTATCACTATCATTGTTGTTATCATTTTCATTGTTTTCATGATCATCATTATCATTATTGTTCTTTTTATCTAGTCATTATATTTATTCCCATTATCATTATCTTTATAATTATTGTTATTTTATGCCATCATTGTTGTTGTTTTCATTGGAATTTGTTCTATCATTAGTATAACTAACGTTGTTATAGTTATAATTCAATTATCACTATTATTGTTGCTGTTGTTTTTGATTGCCATTATTGATATCAGTTTCATTGCTATCATTTTAATCATCATCATTATCATTACCGTTACAAATATTAGTATCATTATCATTACTATTATCGTTATTATCTTTAGTATTATCATAATCAGTATTATTATTATCATTATTATCATCATCATCATCATCATCATTATTTTGATTGTTCTTGCTCTTGTTTATAATAATAATAGTAATAATAATAGTAATAATAATAATAATAATAATAACAACAACAATAATAATTATTATTATTATTAATATCATCATTATCATTATTATAATTATTATTATCATTATCATTATCATTATTATTATTATTAACATAATTTAATTTCTTATTATCACTATTACTAGCTACTTTTATTATCATTTTTATTGTTATCATTATCTATATTATTATAACCATTATCATTATCATCACAATTATATCAGTCATTATAATCATATCATAATCTTTATCAATATCATTGTCATTATTGTTATCACAATCAGTATCAGAAAAATAATACTATTGTTTTTACTATGTCTAATATCATCATTATTGTTATATAATTAGCAGCATTACTACCGTTATTATTATCGTTATTATTATCATTAGTAGTAGTAATAGTACTAGCAGTAGTATTGTTATCCTTGTTATCATTATTCTTAATGTCATGATTATTATTATCGTAATTATTCTCACCATCATTCTATTATCACCATCCTTATTATTATTATCATCATTATTGTTGTTTTTATTTTCATTTAGTTCTTATCATAATCTCTTTTGTTGGTCTAATATTTTTTGTCATTACTAGTGACGGTTTACCATTATTAGTGTTAATATTATGATTACCATTATTATTACTACTCTTCTTGTTATTGTTATTAATATCTTCATTATCAATATTAATATTATTATTAATATCATTATTATTATCATTATTATTATTATTATCATTATTATTATTATTATCATTATCATTATCATTATTATTATTATTATCATAATAATTATCATTATTATTATTATTATTATTATTATTATTATCATTATCATCATTTTCATTATCATTTTTATTATCATATTATTATTACTATTATTATCGTCATTATTATTATTATTATTATTATTATTGTTATTAGTATTACCATTATCATTATCATTATCATCATTATTATTATTATTATTATCACTATTATTATTAATGTTATTATTATTATCATAAATATTATTATTATTATTACTATTATTATCATTATTATCACTATTATTATCACTATTATTATTATTATTTTAATTTTCATTCTTATTATAAATGTTGTTGTTGTTGTTGTTGTTGTTGCTGTCGTTATTATAATAAAAATAATAC
>NC_091554.1:23988165-23990665 GCF_042767895.1 Penaeus vannamei
TAATTTGTTCTTTCCATGAGCTTTGATAGAATAATCTACACCATTATCCTTACATGATACTACTGGGTAAGGTCCTTGCCATTGCATTATCAATTTGTTGTGGTCAGTTGGCAAGAGAACAAGAACTTCATCACCTACTTCTAATTTTCTATGTTTAGCTTTAAGGTCATAATAGTATTTATAATTTCGGCTACTGATTTCTGCTTTAGCAGCAGCTAATTTAGCAGTCTCTTCAAGACGTGTTCTAAGGTCCGTAACATATTGATATGTACTCTTTACTTCATGGTTGATTTCATTATTCGACCAAAGTTCATGTAATATACTCAAAGGGCCTCTCACCGTTCTCCCATATAACAATTCAAACGGTGAAAATTTAAGAGAATCGTTTGGCATTTCCCTATATGCAAAAAGAGTTGCGGGTATATAGCGATCCCAGTCACGTGGATGAACAGAACATAGCTTCTTCAACATTGATTTCAGGACCCCGTTAAGTCGTTCTACCATTCCATTACAGCTAGCATGGTAAGGCGTAGTGTAGAGAGCTTTAATTGACAATAGTCTATGAATTTCGCTCATGAGATCGGATCGAAATTGTGTTCCTCGATCTGACAACACCTCCCTGGGAATACCAACACGCGAGAAAATGTCTACTAAGCTTTCGGCAATAGTAATGGTGTCAATATTCTTAAGAGGAATAGCTTCAGGATAGCGTGTAGCACAATCAATTAGAGTTAAAATATATCTATGTCCTCGGTCAGAGCTAGGAGAGAGTGGTCCTACAATGTCAATAGCCACCCTTGAGAATGGCTCTTGTATTACAGGAACAGTTTTCATTGGTACCCTTTTAACTCGCCCCTTAGGTGATACCTTCTGACATATATGACAAGATTTGCAATATCTCTTTATATCTGCCCCAGCACCTGGCCAAAAGAAATTTTCAAACACTTTCAAGCTGGTTTTTCTGTGTGAAAAATGACCTGCAGTCAAAGAATCATGGGCAAGCTGAAGAACTTTGTCCCTATATACTGCAGGGATAACTAACTGCATGTTATTGAGTTCAAGTTCGTCCTTGCTATGGAGGCAAACCCTATAGATCAGGCCATTAATTCGCTCATACTTAACTGACCTAGATTTCACCTTTTCTACTGAACCTGTCTCAACTCTGTCTCTGATTGTCTGTAAAGTACGGCATGCATTCTGCGCCTTAAGAAATGAATCTTTACTCAAATCTAATTCTTCCATAACGGGGTAAGAAAGTGACTTAATTTCTTCACTCCTTTTCCTACTTGCGCGAGTTTGAACCGCCATTGAAACTACAGGTAAACGCGCCTCCGTTTTCTTTACGTCAGAGCTTGCTGTACATACCTGGTTGTCAATAAAGGGGGTGAGGATAGGAGAGGAAGTCTCAGGATGAATCAGACTGCTTGGGTCCTTAGCATCAAGATGGTTAGGAAGGATTGAGGGTGGAAGGTCAGCTTTATCAGGTACAGGAAGGCTTGGATCATCAGGAGGATAGGGTTCAGTTGGCAATTTCACACCTGGAATAAGGCCAATTAAAACATCGGCAAATTTTATAGGAGCTGCTATTGCTTTTGTCCAACCAGTATAAAATTTACTTTTAATAAGACATCTAACTTGCGGGAAATAATTAGGGATGCCTAAATAGTCGTACACTTTCACAAATTTACCTAGCTTATATTTGGAGGGAATTAACGACTCCTTAACAATAATGGATGAGCATCCAGAATCTAGCATCACCTCCGCAGGTTTATCAAATATATAGCCATTGGGATCACGCATACAATTCTTTGGAGTCAGCTCAGTTTCAAAGACAAAATTAACTTTAACTGAACTACTTTTACTCTTATAATTTCTCGGATTGTCGGGGCAGTTAGGTCTAATGTGACCGACCTTTCCACATCCATGACATGTCATCTCAGAATTACCTTCCTTAACTGACTGGTTCGCTTTGAAGATTGGAGTCTGATTAGTTCTCTTACCGCGGTACAAGTGTGCGCTTCGAAATCGGTCAGCCGACTCTGCCATCTCTACTGCAGTTACAAACTCACGTTCCTTCAAAAAGATTCTCATATCAGAATTACAGTTACTCAGTAGTTGTTCCCTTATTAAAAAATCAAAGAGTGAATTAAAATCTTTTGAAATATTGCTCAGGGAGATCCACCGTTTGAGATATTGTTCCATTCGAGCAACCAACTGGACGTACGTCTCTCTATCCTGACATTTACTTTCCCGAAATTTACGTCTGTACATGTCGGCGTCCACGGAATAAGCTCTAAGCAAAGCTTCCTTCAGCTTTTCGTAATTACTTACGGTATCATCAGGCAACGATACGTAAACTTTAAGCGCGTGACCTCTAAGTAATGAGCCCAAGTACACGTGGTAATCTTCCTTATTCCACTTATGTAACTTTGCAAATCTTTCAAAGCGTTGTAAGTAACTATCAATATCATCTTGACCATCATTAAAAGTCGGTAACTTT
>NC_091554.1:24008165-24010665 GCF_042767895.1 Penaeus vannamei
CACAGGTATTGTGGCCAAGGAGATCGACCATATCCTTGTTTGCACTCACTGGAGGATCCTTCAGAATTGCAGGGTTTACAAAAGTGCCGAGTTTTTTGGCACTGACTCTCTCTATATATATGTATATATATATATATATATATATATATATATATATATATATATATATATATATGTGTGTGTGTGTGTGTGTGTGTGTGTGTGTGTGTGTGTGTGTGTATAGATTGGTTGTGGTGACCCTTCAAGTTCACTTAAAATTACCCAGTCTCTTCAGTGGCCACTCAAGGGTGTTTTACCTGGACAGATTGGTGGAAGAGGAACGTATGTGTAGGTTTGTTTGGGATTCCTTTAAACGTGAAACACTCGATGTAGCCTAGGAGTCCATTGGTGAACATCTGAGGACAAGTCAGAATTTCATCTTGCTGGAGACATTGGAGGCCATAGATGCATGTTGCATAGCTTGTCTGAACGGCAATCGGGATTTGCACCATTCCTTGGAGCGTAGGGCTCGGACTCTGCTGAGAAGGGATAAGAAACAGTTCATCAGAAATCTTGCCGAGGAGGTAGATGGTCATTTCCTAGTTAATGACCTTCGTCCTGCCGACCAATCCCTGAGAAAACAATCCCTCCTTACGGATGTCTGTGGGCTGCTCAGCAGATGAACGGGTCATCTCAGATCATGTTGGTGTTCCTGGACATTAGTCTAGATGCAAGGGATGTCACAATCCCTGTGCCTGACCCACCCATCAGTCAAGATCCCTCTACCCTGACTGAGGTTAGGAAGGTGATCTCAGGAAAAGTTGCAGGCATATGCAATATTCTTGTTGAACTGCTAGAGGCTGGGGTGAGCTTATTGCATGGGGCTTGCATGCTTTCCTGGCAGTCTTATTCCCAATGACCTGTTGAGGGGTGTAGTCATCCCTCTCTGGAAGGGGAAAGGGGATTGTTAGGACTGTAGCAACTATCATGGTATCACATTGCTCATTATACCAGGCAAGGTCTTCGCCCCCATTTATACGAAACGGATCCACAACCACTTACTAAGGCACCAAAAACTGGAACAATCTGGATTCACTCCTGGCAAGTCCACAATAGACCGTATCCTAGTGCTTCAAGTCATTGTAGAACGTGTTTGTGAGTTCGGTTGTTGGGTGCCCACAGCCTACATTGTACTCAAGGAGTTTGATTTGGTGCATCGCAAATCATCATGGGAGATCCTGAAATTTAGGGGAATTCTTACACAGTTTATTGGATTAATAGCAATCCTATATACTAGTATTGAGAGTGCTATTGAGTGGTGGGGGCCTACTGAGCTTCTTCCCTATTAAGGGGGCCCACCCCTGAAAACTCCTTGGGCTCCTATCTTGCATATTGTTCATGCAATTTGGGTGAATGGTAGTGGGTACTGAAAAGTGTTTTCCTTTTCTTAATTGTTTTGAAAAATACCGAATCTTTGTTTATATATCTACATTTTGTAGGAATAAATTTTTATTTTTTTGTTTTGACCGAAGGAAAAAAATCGATTTTTTTCAGGGCTCCTTAATCCCGTTTTCTTTGACAAATTCAAAAATCTAATAGCAATAAAAAAGAATTAATTTTTGCCAAAGTTTAAAATTATACCCAAGTTGGTCAGATTTATTTTTACCGATTTTGTGAGATTATTTAAAGTGCAAAAAACATTTCAAGATATGTGTATTCATCTGCTTGGCATGGAATTTTCGCATATGATTGTGTATACATCTTAGACTTACTGGAGAATGATGAGGCGTCTAGTCCCCCTTTTAAAGAAAGTTTTAGTCACTCATAGGTGAGGGTATCAGAACTCGAGGAGGTGGCATGGCGTCTGTTTTGATGATTGTTCAATGAAAATTTAACCACTAGAATCACTATTTTCCATCCTTTTCGAAAATTAAAAATGATCACCCATATTCTGAAAGCATCCATAACTTTTTGACGTCATCAAATTAAACCCCAATGTGCTTTTTTCCTAAAATAGAATCATACACCATGACACCTAGAGTTGCTACCGATTTAGCTTTTCCCGAAGGAGATCCTCACCACGCTCTGCACGGAAGGTATACCAGTCGTCAAAATTTATATAAAGAAAAAAAATATTTTAATGATTGTTCTACGTAATTACAAGCATTGAATGATACTTCATTTTTTGGATGCTATGACGCGTCTGCGGGGGAAGGAATTTAATTTTTGGGAAAAAACTTCAAGTAATAATTTAGGGTATCAAGGACAGGATGATCAAAGTAAACGGAAAAACTGAATTTAAAGAATAATCCTGAGAAATTCACCAGGGTGGCCCCCTTTAACTCAGGAGTGAGGTAAGGCTGTGTCCTTGCACCAACACTTTTCTACACTTGCATGGACTGGCAGAGCTACTTTCCAAAGTCAGTGTGGAGCAACACTGGACAATATCATGGTCCGCTGTCTCTGATAGCGCCTCTTGATGCATGTAGCAATGAAGCGAAGCCCCTGGGCTTGCAGGTCT
>NC_091554.1:24053058-24055558 GCF_042767895.1 Penaeus vannamei
CTTGTTATTATTACTATTATCATTTATACTATCACATTTCAATTACTATTACTTTTTAAAATGATTATCATCATTATTATCATCAATATCGTTTTTACTGTTATTGTTATTATTATTATTATTATTATTATTATTATTATTATTATTATTATTATTATTATTATCATTATTATTATTATCATTATCATTATTGTTATTATTAGTATTATCATTATTATTATTATTATTATTATTATTATTATTATTATTATTATTATCATTAGTATTATTGTTATTATTATTATTATTATTATTATTATTATTATTATTATTATTATTATTATTATTATTATTATTATTATTATTATTACTATTATTATTACTATTATTATTATTATTATTGTCATTATTATGAATTATTATCAATATCATTATTGTTATCATCATTATCATTATCATTGCCACAGTGATTATCATTTTCTTTCTACCTAAATTCATTATACGTTATCATTATCTTAACACTATTATAATTAATTTCATAGTTCTCATTAATATCAGAATTATTATTTCGACAAAAAAACATATTAAAACTATCAATATTGATATTATCATTTAATCATGATCTAATTCTGATTATTATGAACATTATCATCATTATTATCATCATCATAATTATCATTATCTTTATCATTATTATAATTGTTACTATCGCTATTACTATTATTATCATTATTATTATTATCATTATTATTATTATTATTATTATTATTATCATTATTATTATCACTATTATTATTGATATTACTGTTGTTATCATTATTGCCGTTACTTTATTGTCATAATTGTTGCCACTGTTATCATGAATTTTGTATTGCAACATTTGTCATTATTATTGGTATTGTTATTATTAACAACATTATCATAATGACTAAGAGAAAAGAGAGTTAGAGTGAGAATGAAAGTATCATAGATAGGTAGGTAGATCATATGTAGATAGACAGAACTGAATCGGCATAGAGGAGGAGGCGGCGCGCCGGGTCCGGACGCGCCAAGAGGGAGGCGGGCGGCGAGGCGGAGCGAGGAGCGCGGCGAGTCTGGGCGCCTCCACCGCGGTCCGCAGGCGCAAAGGCGCCGCATCCCGGGCCTCGTGTTTTTACCTCCGACGCCGCAACAGCTTCCAGCATCTTCTAATAAGCAGAAGATGAAGCGGCGAGGAGGAAATGATTACCAATGCAACGTTATTTGGCGATAATGTATTCTTGTCTTCCCCCGAAGTCGTTAATTAAAGGCTTGAGCGTCTTAAGTATTTTCTTAGGCTAAGGAGTGCGAGCGCTTCCACAATAGGTCGTTTGTGCGTATGCATTTCTGGCGATACATACGCTACTACAGATAAAACCTTCACGAGTGAGTTTATTGTGCAAACATCGCTCATGTGCGAAATAAGACACAATTATAATATTCATATACAGGATACACACGCAGAATACACACACTGTGACACACCCCGCATGCCTTCACTAACTCGAGGGCTAGAGCAAACATACTACATTAAATCCTCCCCTACAGCACTCGCGCTATAAGAGATTTAGACCGCGAGAACAACAGGGCCATCCGAGGTATTTTGCATGCGACATCCCAGGGTAATATCCTATGACAACACGCCTCCTCATTTCACATACGCATATCCTTCCACCCTTCTCGGTTCTGTCTCTTCTCTCTCTGTCCCTTTGTCTCTCCTTGCTGCTCCTCTCTCTCTCTCTCTCTCTTCCTGTTTATCCATCCTATCTCCCTATCTATGTATTTTCCTTATGTTTCTTTCATATTCTCTCTCTATCTCTTTGTCTTCCTGTCTAACCATCCTATTTTCCTATCTATCTATTTTAAAACTTTGTTTCTTTCATTTTCTCTCTCCCTTCCTGGCTATCTATCTATTTATATATCTCTCTGTTTCCTGTCTTTCTCTCTAGATTTCTATCGGTCTCTTTCATTATCTCACTCTCTCTCTCTCTCTCTCTCTCTCTCACT
The DNA here is from genome assembly GCF_042767895.1 of Penaeus vannamei. Classification (NCBI taxonomy): domain Eukaryota; kingdom Metazoa; phylum Arthropoda; class Malacostraca; order Decapoda; family Penaeidae; genus Penaeus; species Penaeus vannamei. The sequence continues at coordinate 24,055,063 of NC_091554.1, forward strand.
GTCTCTTCCTGCCTATCCATCCTATCATCCTATCTATCTATTTTCTTTCTGTTTCTTTCATCTCTCTCTCTCTCTCTCTCTCTCTCTCTCTCTCTCTCTCTCTCTCTCTCTCTCTCTCTCTCTCTCTCTCTGTGTGTGTGTGTGTGTGTGTGTGTGTGTGTGTGTGTGTGTCTTCCTGCCTATCCATCCTATCTTCATGTCTATCTATTTTCTTTCTGTTTCTTTCATTTTCTCTCTAGCATCCTGGCTATCTATATATTTATCTATCTATTTCCTATCTTTCTTTCTAAATTTCTCTCGGTCTCTCTCTCTCTCTCTCTCTCTCTCTCTCTCTCTCTCTCTCTCTCTCTCTCTCTCTCTCTCTCTCTCTCTCTCTCTATTTCCACACGTACTGTTCTTTTGTCTCTTCTTCCCATTCTCCCTCCATTCCTTTTCCCAGTGTAAAAGGAAAGGCAAGAAAAAATGCACGCTTATGAGGCTCACACGATCATTCCAT
>NC_091554.1:24072945-24075445 GCF_042767895.1 Penaeus vannamei
TATATATATACATATATAAATGTAACGGTCTATGAGCGGATGAGCAGCTTGGTTGGGCTTTGAGAACCCAGGGTGTGGAGGAAATGCCCCCCTTAATTCTTCTCACTTGATCACCACCGGTTATTGTCTGTCCTCAATAAACGTATGAGTGTTCATGTCATAAGGGCTCTAGGTATCCCTGCTGCCATAGCAAAGACGTATGAGTAGTTTAGCTACCAACGGCATCCTTGAGGTGGACCCTCTGAATTGTAGCCATAGTTGTGTGCCCAACATTCCTGAATTCAGCCATCTCCCTATTGTAGGAAGGCACATCCCTGCAGTTCTTGTTTTCCTTCCTTTTTCACATTTTTTTCTTACTTTCTCCTTTTCTTATTACAATCATGAATGTCGATATAGCCATGGCCCCCAGTCCCCAGCAGGCCTTCAGTGGTCAGGGGGTGCTAAAAATCTGTGGGTTTTGTGTAATTGAGTTCTTTCTCAAATTTAAGTTTTTGTTGTTTTTATGTGGAATTGTTGTTTTGTTGTCTGATGATGTTGAGCTGAATCCTGGTCCTTGCCGTCCAAAGGGTTGTAATTTACTTTTTTAGTAATATTCGTGGCCTTCATGGGGATTTGAATGAACTTACAGTTATCTCGGCAAAATTTGACATTATTTGTTGTGCTGAAACTCTGGTTTCAGACATGAGGCACACGTCAGAGTTACTTTTACCCAATTTTAATCAACCCTTGTTGCTACGTAGGAACTCCATGCCTCGAGCCCAAGGTTTCTGTTTATATTCTAGAGTTGGTTATAATGCTAGTCGTTTTACAAAGTATGAATGTGGTTGTCACGAGTACATGGTTGTAAGAGTGTGTAGTCGTTTTAATAATATTTACATTTTTAGTCTCTATAGAAGTCCCAACTCTGATGACAGTATTTATGATTGTTTGTTGACTTCGTACATTTCTATTCAAGAGAATTATATTAAATCTTGTTTTATATTTATAGGTAATTTTAATGCTCACCACCGAGACTGGCTTAATTCTGTGTCCCCAACTGACCGACATGGCATTTCTGCATTAGATTTTGATGTGGTTGGGTGTGAGCAGTTAGTCCGTGGTGCAACTCACAGAAGTGGCAATCTTTTGGATCTTTTGCTAACTGATGTGAGAGGGGTAGTTGATGTAGACTCCATCGCGCCAATAGGTTCTTCCGACCACTGTAGTCTAGCATGTAAGATCCAGCTGGACTTCCCTATGCCAGATTTTACGCTAACTAGACAAGTCCTCTTAAAATCTAGAATTAACTGGAATGGTGTCTACCATGCTTTTAAAAGCATTGTTTGGCGAAATGTTTACAATGCTCCTTGTCCTGTTAAAGCTTTTAATTTGTTATTGTTGGACATCATAACGAAGTTTGTACCCAGCAAAACTCTGAAATCTCGTTCACATGATAAAGCATGGTTTAATGAACGGTGTCACCAGGCTTATAGTGACAAACATGCTGTCTATATCCTCTGGTCTGCTAACCGTACTCGTCTTTGTTGGGAGAATTATGTTGCCATGCGAAATACAGCAACTAATGTTTGTAAGGAGGCAAAATCTGAATATAATGCTCACTTGAAAGTTCTCTCACAAGAATCACAGCCGCATAAATGGTGGTCAACACTAAAAACATCTCTGTTTGGTCTTGAGTCTTCCTCCTTTAATGAAACCTGATGGTATTGTTACGTATAGTCCATTTGAGAAAGCTACCTTGTTAGCAGATTGTTTTATTTCAAAACAAAGTTTAGATGATATTGAACTTCCTCCTTCATGTCACCCATTGCCATGCTTTAATTCATTTACTTTCAGGTCCTCTGAAATCAAGTATCTGTTATCTGAACTAGATGAATATGGTGGAGTAGACCCTAATGGCTTGTTTCCTTTGATTTTAAAAAGACTAAATGGCCAATTAGCTCTTAAATTAGCCGTAATCTTACGCCTTTTAGTTCGTAAAGGGTCATTTCCAGATTGCTGGCGCTTTGGTAATGTTACCCCTATTCCCAAGGGCCCACTACAGTCTTCACCTACTGAATATAGGCCAATTTCAATTACACCAATTTTATCCAAGGTTTTTGAACGTTTGCTGGTCAAACCTCTTTCTGTACATTTGAGACCGTTTTTTCCAGAGACTCAGTTTGGTTTTAGAAAGGGACTCGGCTCCAATGATCCACTGCTTATGTTGGTGCATGAAATGCAGTCTGCTTTAGATAAGGGTCATGAGTCAAGACTTGTCTCGCTGGATTTTTGTGCAACTTTTGACACTGTTAATCACAAGGGTTTAATGTTTAAGTTACAGTCTTTTGGTGTAGGTGGTAAAGTTTTAAGTATTTTAACTGAATTTTTAACTGGTAGGCAGCAGCGTGTTCATGTTGATGGTAGTTTCAGCTCGTATTCTCATGTATCTTCTGGGGTTCCTCAGGGCAGTGTTCTTGGCCCTTTGCTCTTTATCATGTATACAAGTGATATGTGGTCTGGC
>NC_091554.1:24105416-24108163 GCF_042767895.1 Penaeus vannamei
CGCAAAAGACGAAAGAGAAGCGAAAAAAAACGTAAGAGAAAACGCGACCGGGCCGTCGCAAAAGACGAAAGAGAAACGAAAAAAAAAGTAAGAGAAAACGCGACCGGGCCGTCGCAAAAGACGAAAGAGAAACGAAAAAAAACGTAAGAAAACGCGACCGGGCCGTCGCAAAAGACGAAAGAGAAACGAAAAAAAAAACGTAAGAGAAAACGCGACCGGGCCGTCGCAAAAGAAGAAAGAGAAACGAAAAAAAAGTAAGAGAAAACGCGACCGGGCCGTCGCAAAAGACGAAAGAGAAACGAAAAAAAACGTAAGAAAACGCGACCGGGCCGTCGCAAAAGACGAAAGAGAAACGAAAAAAAAAAACGTAAGAGAAAACGCGACCGGGCCGTCGCAAAAGACGAAAGAGAAACGAAAAAAAAAAACGTAAGAGAAAACGCGACCGGGCCGTCGCAAAAGACGAAAGAGAAACGAAAAAAAAAAAAAACGTAAGAGAAAACGCGACCGGGCCGTCGCAAAAGACGAAAGAGAAACGAAAAAAAAAGTAAGAGAAAACGCGACCGGGCCGTCGCAAAAGACGAAAGAGAAACGAAAAAAAAACGTAAGAGAAAACGCGACCGGGCCGTCGCAAAAGACGAAAGAGAAACGAAAAAAAAAACGTAAGAGAAAACGCGACCGGGCCGTCGTAAAAGACGAAAGAGAAACGAAAAAAAAAGTAAGAGAAAACGCGACCGGGCCGTCGCAAAAGACGAAAGAGAAACGAAAAAAAACGTAAGAAAATGCGACCGGGCCGTCGCAAAAGACGAAAGAGAAACGAAAAAAAAAACGTAAGAGAAAACGCGACCGGGCCGTCGCAAAAGACGAAAGAGAAACGAAAAAAAAAAAGTAAGAGAAAACGCGACCGGGCCGTCGCAAAAGACGAAAGAGAAACGAAAAAAAACGTAAGAAAACGCGACCGGGCCGTCGCAAAAGACGAAAGAGAAACGAAAAAAAAAAACGTAAGAGAAAACGCGACCGGGCCGTCGCAAAAGACGAAAGAGAAACGAAAAAAAAAACGTAAGAGAAAACGCGACCGGGCCGTCGCAAAAGACGAAAGAGAAACGAAAAAAAAAAAAACGTAAGAGAAAACGCGACCGGGCCGTCGCAAAAGACGAAAGAGAAACGAAAAAAAAAGTAAGAGAAAACGCGACCGGGCCGTCGCAAAAGACGAAAGAGAAACGAAAAAAAAAACGTAAGAGAAAACGCGACCGGGCCGTCGCAAAAGACGAAAGAGAAACGAAAAAAAAAGTAAGAGAAAACGCGACCGGGCCGTCGCAAAAGACGAAAGAGAAACGAAAAAAAACGTAAGAAAACGCGACCGGGCCGTCGCAAAAGACGAAAGAGAAACGAAAAAAAAAAACGTAAGAGAAAACGCGACCGGGCTGTCGCAAAAGACGAAAGAGAAACGAAAAAAAACGTAAGAGAAAACGCGACCGGGCCGTCGCAAAAGACGAAAGAGAAACGAAAAAAAAACGTAAGAAAACGCGACCGGGCCGTCGCAAAAGACGAAAGAGAAACGAAAAAAAAACGTAAGAAAACGCGACCGGGCCGTCGCAAAAGACGAAAGAGAAACGAAAAAAAAAAACGTAAGAGAAAACGCGACCGGGCCGTCGCAAAAGACGAAAGAGAAACGAAAAAAAAAGTAAGAGAAAACGCGACCGGGCCGTCGCAAAAGACGAAAGAGAAACGAAAAAAAACGTAAGAAAACGCGACCGGGCCGTCGCAAAAGACGAAAGAGAAACGAAAAAAAAAAACGTAAGAGAAAACGCGACCGGGCCGTCGCAAAAGACGAAAGAGAAACGAAAAAAAAAACGTAAGAGAAAACGCGACCGGGCCGTCGCAAAAGACGAAAGAGAAACGAAGAAAAAAAAAACGTAAGAGAAAACGCGACCGGGCCGGCGCAAAAGACGAAAGAGAAACGAAAAAAAAAGTAAGAGAAAACGCGACCGGGCCGTCGCAAAAGACGAAAGAGAAACGAAAAAAAAAACGTAAGAGAAAACGCGACCGGGCCGTCGCAAAAGACGAAAGAGAAACGAAAAAAAAAAAGTAAGAGAAAACGCGACCGGGCCGTCGCAAAAGACGAAAGAGAAACGAAAAAAAACGTAAGAAAATGCGACCGGGCCGTCGCAAAAGACGAAAGAGAAACGAAAAAAAAAACGTAAGAGAAAAAGCGACCGGGCCGTCGCAAAAGACGAAAGAGAAACGAAAAAAAAAAAGTAAGAGAAAAGGCGACCGGGCCGTCGCAAAAGACGAAAGAGAAACGAAAAAAAAACGTAAGAAAACGCGACCGGGCCGTCGCAAAAGACGAAAGAGAAACGAAAAAAAAACGTAAGAAAACGCGACCGGGCCGTCGCAAAAGACGAAAGAGAAACGAAAAAAAAACGTAAGAAAACGCGACCGGGCCGTCGCAAAAGGACCCCCCGGGGGAAACGAAAAAAACGTTTGGGGACCCGGCCCCGCCGGGCCGTTTCCCCCAAAAGGACGGGGGGGAAAGAGAAAGAAAAAAAAGAAAGAAGAGAAAGGGAGGGGGGAAAAGAGAAAGAGAAAGAAAAAAAAAAAGAAGAGAAAAGGAGGGGTGAAAAGGAAAGGGGAAAGAGAAAAGGAAAAAAAAAAATAAAGAAAACCATAAAAAACAAAAAAAAAAAAAAAAAAAAAGTTTTTTTAAGAAAAAAAAGGGTAAAAAAAAAAAAAAAAAAAAATAAAAAAAA
>NC_091554.1:24136163-24141163 GCF_042767895.1 Penaeus vannamei
TTATTTCCTCTTTTTCCTTCATCTCGTCCTCCCCATCATCATCATTATCATCATCATTATCATCTCTCTTTTCCCCAATCTCTTATTCCTCCTCTAAATAAGTTAAGAAAGATTTTCTTTTTCCTTTTTCTCTTCATCTCCTACTTCTTCTTCATATTTTTTCCTTCTTTTTCCTTCTTCTCGTCCTCCTCGTCCCCTTCCCCTCCTCCTCCACCTCCTCTTCACCACCATCACCATTCTCACCATCATCGTCATGATCATCATTATCTTCATTCCTTCTTCTGATTCTCCTCTTCCCCTTCCTCATGCTTATCCTCATCATCGCTTTCATCTTTCTCCCCCTCTTTCTCACAATCTTCCCCCACCACTTCCTACTCTTACTTCCCCTCTTCCTCCTCATCTTTTTCCTCCTCTACCTCCTCCTGCTCCTCCTGCTCCTCCTCCTCCTCCTCCTTCTTCTTCTCCTCCTCCATCACCCCCTTCTCCTCCTCTTCCACCTCCTCCTCCTCCTCTTCCCCCACCTCCTCCTCCTCCTCCTCCTCCATCTCCTCTTCCTCCTTCCCCCTCCTTTCTTACTCCTCCTCTCCTCCTCCTCCTCCTCACCCTCATCCTCGCCTTCGTCCTGCTCTTACTCTTACTCCTCCTCCTCCTCCTTCTCTTCCTTCTCTTCTTCATTCTCCTCCTCCTTCTTCTTCTTTTTCTTCGTCCCCTTCCTCTCCCCCCGTTTTCCTTCTCCTTCTCCTCCTCCTTCTTCTTCAACTTCTTTTTTTTTCTTTTTCTTCTCCTCCTCCTCCTCCTCCCTTTCTTCCTCCTCCACCTCTTCCTTCTCCTCCTCCTTCTCCTCTTCTTCCTTCTCTTCCTCCTTCCTTCCCCTTCTCTTCCTCCTCCCTTCTCCTCTTCCTTCTCCTTTACCTCCTCCCCCTATTTCTCCTCCTCCTCCTCCTCTTTCTCCTCCTTTTCTTCCTCCTCTTCCTCATCCTCCTCTTTCTTCTCCTTTGCCTTATCCTTTAACTTTCCCCCCTCCTCCTCCTCTTCCTCTTTTTCCTTTTTTTTCTTTTTTGCACCTCCTCCTTCTCCTTCTCCATCATCATCATCATCTTCTTCTTCTTCTTCTTCTTCTTTTTCTTCTTCATCCTTTCCTCCTCCTCCTCCTTCTTCATCTTCTTCTTCTTCCTTTCCTCCTCTTTACCACTTTTACTCCTCCTTCTCCTCCTCATCCTTCTTCATCTCCTTCTTCTTCTTCTTCCTCTCCTACTCCTACTCCCCTATTCCTCCTTTATCTCCTCCTCTTTCTCTCCTTCTCCCTCCACCCCCCTCACTTGCCCTTTTTCATCCTCCTCGTCCCCCTCCTCCACCTATTCTTCTTCCTCTTCCTCCTTCTTCAGCATCTTATTATTGTTACTATTACTCTCCTCCTCCTCCAGCCCCTTCCTCCTCCTTCTTCACCTTCTCCTCCTCCTTCTTCTTCTTCCTCTCCTCCTCCTCCTTATCTTCTTCTTCCTCTTCCTCCTCCTCCTTTTCCTCTTTCTACTAATCGCCGTCGTTCTTCTCTTCCCCCAACACCTCTTACTCCTACTTTTCCTCCAACACCTCTTACTCCTCTTCCTCCTCCTCCTTTACTCTCCCTCATTCTTATCCTCTGCCATTTCTCTCTCGCCAATAGGATGATTCGCATTCTTTTAATTCTTAATTCATGAAGGCTTAGAATTCAGTATTCATTAGATACGAAAATTTCATCCTAAGAATAACTACGAATCATCAAAGTATAGTATTTACACTACATAGAGAAAATGTTTAATGTTGAAGATATAGCGACTGGTAATGATGGCGGTATTTGCAATAATGATAGTAGTAGCAATCAGAGTCATAATGATGATGATATTGTTAATAATGAAACAATTATGATGATGATTATGATAATGATAAAAATGATAATAATGATAATAATAATAATGATAATAATAACAATGATAGAGTAGTAATGATAATAATAATATCTAATAATATCAATAATGATATTAGAAGTGATAATATTGATGACAATAGTAATGATGATGATAATAATAATAGTGACAGTAATGATAATAACTGCAACAGCAACAGCAACAATGATAACAACATTAATAATAATGATGATGATGATGATGATAATAATAATAATAATAATAATAATAATAATAATAATAATAATGATAATAGTCATAGTAATAATAATAGTAATAGTAATAATAATGATTATAATAATAATAAGGGTGATGCTGATGATAATAACAATAACAACAACAGCAACAACAACAACAATGGTAATAATAATAATAATAATAATAATAATAATAATAATAATAATAATAATAATAATAATAATAATAATAATAGTAATAATAATAATAATAATAATAATAATAATGATAATAACAATAACAAGGATAACATTAATAACAACAATAATGATCAAAATAACAATAGTGCTATAAATAATAATGGTAATAATCATAATAACAATGATAACAGTAACAATAATGATAATAGTAATGATGATAGTAATAATATTGATTATTATTAAATACTCATATCGGTATCACCAACAACAGCATTAATAAAAATAGTACCTATAAAAATGAAAACACTGATGATAATGATGATGATAATAGTAATAAGAAGAATGACAATAGTCATTACAATGATTATAAAAATGATAACATTGATAATGGTAATAATAGCGACAATAATAATAATAATAATAATAATAATAATATTGATAATGTTTTAATCATAATAATGATGATAATAATAACAGAAATAACATTTCTGATGATGGTGATAATAATATAACTAATAATGCCGATTAATACTATTTTTATCATTATCATGATAATAATATTAATGATAATGATAATGAAAGCAGCGTTAAAAATTACAGTAACAATACATAGCTAGTAATGATGATGGTAATTTTGATGATTGATATTATCATTATCAATATCAATATTGAAATCATTATCATCATCATTATCAATATTACCATCATTATTATTGGTAGTACTAGAAGTATTTTGATCTTATTATTGATATTATTATTCATTATTATTACCATCATTATCATTATTGTTTTCATTTTCATTATTATCATCACATTTGTTATTATCATAAGCATTGTTATTTGTATTATTATTACTATTATTATCATTATCATTATATTGATAATAATTATATCTATAACAATGATAATAATTATTACGATTATTGCAGCTGTTGTCGTTTCTATTATTATTATTATCATAATAATTTTTCTTACTATCATGATCATTATCATGATCATTATTATGGTTTTCATTACGATCATTATTACTATGTTTAATATTATTATTATCATATTTATTACTTTTTCTGTTGTATTTATTTTTATCATTATGATGATAATAAAACTAATCAATAATAGTTAATGATTAATAGCAATAGTTATCATAATAATGGAAAAAATGGGGAAAGTAGTAGTAATGATAATAATAATGATAATGATAATAACAACAACAATGATGATGTTAATACTGCTGCTACAAATAGTAACATTAACAAAAATGATAAACTTTGATAGTATTAATATTAAGAACATTGATATCAATAATGGTGATGATAATCATAATATTAATAATGATAATCATAATATCAATAATGGTAATTATGATAATAATGATAATTATGATAATAATGATAATTATGATGATTATAATAACTATGATAATGACAATGAAAATAATAATGAAAATGTTCATGATGATAATAGCAGTAGTAATAGTAATAGTGATAACAATAGGAAAAACGCCAAAAATTATGATACTAATGATAATGATCTTCATCATAAGATCAATGATGAAAGTAATAATGATAATGATGATAATAACAATCAAAATAATAATGATGATAATGATAATAATAACAATTAAAATAATAATGATGATAATGATAATCGTTATCACAGTACTGATAATAAACGTAATGATTGTAATAATGATAATGATAATAATAACAATAATAATAAAATAATGGTAATAATAATATTTCTACTGTTACTACTACTACTACAATTACTACTACTACTACTAGTTATGGCAATAGTAATGATAATAAAACAAAAATAATAATAGTAATGATAACAATGATTATAACATTAACAATAGTAGTAATAACAATAATAATAATGATAATAATAATGATAATAATAATGATAATGATAATAATAATAATGATAATAATAATAATAATAATGATAATAATAATAATAATAATGATAATGATAATAATAATAATAGTAAAAAAAAAATAATACAAATTATGATGATAATAATAATAGTAATGATAACAATGATTATAACATTAACAATAGTAGTAATAACAATAATAATAATGATAATAATAATGATAATAATAATGATAATAATAATAATAATAATGATAATAATAATAACAATAATAATATTAATAATAATAATAATAATAATAATAATAATGAGGAAGAGGAGGATAACAACAACAACAACAACAATAATAGTAATAATGATAATAATAATAATAATAACAATAATAATAATAATAATAATAATAATAATAATAACAAAAATAATAACAATAATAACAACAGCAACAGCAGCAACAATAATACTAATGAGAAAATTTGAGATAATGAAAATGATAATGATAGCAATGATCATAATAATGGTAAGAATGTTAATCATAATAATGATGATGATAATGATAATAGTACTACTACTAATAATAATAACAATAATAATAGTAATAATAAAAACACGAACAGCAATGACAGCGATAATGCAATTAAAATTAATAATTAATGATTATGATAATGATGATGATAATATTAATCAAAAATAATAATGATAATAAAATGATAATAATAATGATAATGAAATAATGATAATAATGATAATAAAATGATAATAATAATGATAATGAAATAATGATAATGAAATGATAATAATAAT
>NC_091554.1:24148663-24151163 GCF_042767895.1 Penaeus vannamei
ATTAAAATCAATCTTGTCATCACTACTATTATTACTGGTACTATTATTATCATTATTAATTTCGTTATTATATTATCACCTTTAGTATAAGTATCTTTATAGCTATAGTTATAGATATTATAAATACTATACAAATATAATTACTAAAATTATTCTATTCATCATTATATCTACTATTAGTATTATCATAGTCGTAGTAGTAATTATGATAAAGATAATAGCAATTAAAATCTTATCATTACTATTAATTAATTATTATCATTATTATCCCTATTATTATTATTATTATAATTAACAATATTATTATCATTATTATTATTAACATTGTTATTATCATTATTATTAACAATATTATTATTATTATTATCAATATTATTATTATTAATATTAACAATATTATTATTATTATTAACAATATTATTATTATTATCATTATTATTATTATTATCATAATTATTAATTTCATCATTATTATTATCATCATGTCTATTATTTCAATTATTATTTTCTTTACTTTTACCATTGTTATTATTAATATTATCAATAATATTATTACTGTTATCATTATTATAATTATTATTATCATTTTCATCATTATCATAATCATTATTATTGTTGCTAACATTACTATGATTATCATTATATTGATAACTATTGTCATAAATTTTATTAATATTATTCTCTTATTATTACTGTCATTATCATTTTTATTACAATTGTAATAATTATTTTTGCTGTTATTTTTCTTTGTTATGGCCCTTATTATCATAACTGTTACTGTTTTTGCCATTAATATCATTGTGATTATTAATATTATTATTATTACCGATATTGTTATTTTCATTACTATTATCATCATCATTATTATTACTATTATTATTATCATTAATATTATAGCTATTATCAATTACTATTAATATTATTATCAGTATTATTAATCTTATTAATATTGTTATATTTATCAATATTATCATTATCATGCATATATTATGAATAATTTTATCATTATTATTTATATTATCGTTAATATATTCATTATTATTTTTACTAGCATTATCATTATTATTTTTAATTATGATTATAATTATCATCATTATTATCATTATGATTATAATTACTATCACCATTATTATCTTCATTACTATTATCGACATCTGTATCGTCACCATCATTATTATATGTACTATTTTCATCATTATTACTTTTATCACTTTTATTGTTATTGCTTTTACACTTTTTATCATTATAAAGAATCTTATTTCAACTATTTTCGACATCACTGTGATTACCATTGATACTTTTATAATTATTATTATTATTGATTTTATTGTTATTATTGTTATTATTATTATTATTATTATCATTATTATTATTATTATTATTATTATTATTATTATTATTACTATTTTATCATTATTTTTTGTTATTATTATAATAATAATAATAATAATTATCATTATTATTATTATTACTATTACTATTATTATTGCCGTTGTTATTATTATTATTATTATCATTATCATTATTGTTATTATTATCTTTATTGCTATTATCATTATCATTAATGCTTTTATCACTGCTTTCATCATGACCATTATTGTTGTTATTCCTATTACTACAGTTATTACAATTATTGCTATGATTATCATAATAATAATTATCATCTTTACTATTGTTACTTTTATTGTTGGTATTATATTATCATTATTTTTATTAATGTTCTTATTATCATTATCGTCATCATCATCAACATTATCATCATCAATAATTAGCAGCAGGAGTATTGCATATGATATTCCTAAGATGATAAGAATTATTATTATTATCATAGTTGTTATAACCATTGTGACAATCAATACCATACCATTACTATTACTAATATTAGCAGTAATATCACCACCCTTATTATTATTGTTATTGTTATCATTATCATAATTGTCATTATTAACATTATTACTATTATCATTACCATTATTTTTATTCCTATCATGATCATTTTCATTATAACTGTACTGTTTATTTTTATTAATCCTATTATTATCATCATAATTTTTGTTATCATTTATGATCATTATAATCATCAGTATTTTTTTATCATTATTTCAATTTACTTTTTTATTATCGTTATTATTTTTACTATTATCACTACCATCATTATTATTTTTATCATTGCTATTGTTATTATCATTATTATTACTATTATTATTATCATCGTTGTTATTATTATTATTATTACTACTACTATTATTATTGTCATTATTTTTATTGTTACTATTATCCTTATTTTATCTTTATCCTTATCATCATTGTTATCATAAATTATTTTACATTATCATTATTATTAACATTTTCATCGTTATTACTTTTCTCCTTTGTATTACTTCTACTGATATAATTGATATTAACATTATCATTAATAATAATAGTAACATTATTATTGTCTTTATAACTATTATTATCATCATTTTTATTGTTATTTACTGTTATCATTATTATCATT
>NC_091554.1:24206695-24211695 GCF_042767895.1 Penaeus vannamei
CCTCAGTAGATGGGCTCTAATACGTCTCAGAAGGATGTGAGGGAGAACCTTGCCTGGTATACTGAGCAGTGTGATGCCTCGGTGATTGCTGCAGTCCCATTGGTCCCCCTTCCCCTTCCAGAGAGGGATGACCACACCCCTCAACAGGTAATGAGGAACGGTACCAGACCGCCAGAACAGCATGTAATCTTTAGCAGCCTTTAGCTGCTTTACCCTTCTTCAGCTTGGATATCGCCCCCCCTAACTTCAGTAAGGGAGGGTGGATCCTCACTGATGGGTGGGTCTGTCATCGGAATCTCGGTACTCCCTGCATCGAAGTTAACTGTCGGTGGATCAGCCTGTGTGTGTGTGTAACAACAGATGCTGTCAGATGACTGTCAGGTGTTACCTGTTCTTGTTTGTCGGCGAGATTATTGGTGCCGGTGCTGAGGCCACGCTGCCTGGAGTATTTTTCTCATAAAGAATATTGTAAAATTCATTTATTGCCTTATAGTCAAGTAATTGTAAGCACATGTACAAGAAGAAATGGTTAAAACCGTTAAAATTGATATTAAGAAAATACAGAAAATGCGTATCACACGTGAGATACATACAATTTCAGAGCGTATCAATGAAAGGGGTAAAGTGCTAATCCATCCTAAAGTTGCAGGTAATGATTTCCCATTCTTTTGTTAAAATCATGGAAGGAAAACAAATTGTTGTTCCTTATGTTAACAATAGCAATAAAAAAAAAAAAATATGAGTATGTGGATATGGTAGAAAATGTACTTGCACAGGCGCATAGTAGAGGACACTCGGTTAATAAATGGGAGAATGATGTAAATATTTGCAGAGCAGTTTTAACAATTCCTGCAATTCCTGTTGACCAAGATCACCTGAGCTTTGTAAAAGTAAGGTTTCAAGATTCGGCAAGTTAAATTAAGTTATTGAAGACTTTGATTACGATCATCTTACTGAAAGAAATAAGTAAAAAGCAAATTGTGAAAACTTATATCCGAAACAGCACATATTCATATTAAGAATGATGTTCCAGCTTGGGTACTTATTGTTATCCTGACAAAGCTAAGGAAGTCACAATCACCATTTTAGAGGAAATGGAGGAGAAGGGCTCAAGTGAGCCCTCAACATCAGCCTGGTCGAATCCAATCATCTTGATAAACAAGTCTAACGGCGATAAACGATTATGTAATATCATCATGCATCATTAGAGCTTATAGAAGCTTTCAAATTGATCTCAATTAAATTTCCAGAGATTTACCTACATTTTCAGATCGTTGTTCGCTTATAGAATCTGCAGATTGCCATTCGGATTGAGTTGTGCACCAGCCATTTTTAAGTAGAGATGTAGGAAATATTAAAATTATTTAAAGATAGTGGAATTATGTTAAATTTAAGTAAATGTAGAATAGGGGAAAGGTCAGTAAAATTCTTGGGGCACATAGTTTCCAGGGAAGATTGCAAACCAGATCCTTTTAATCTTAAAGCTGTTGATGATATGAAACACCCCAAGAAAGTAAAAGAAATCCACACATTCCTCGGAATGTGTGGATTCTATAGGAAACACATCCCTAATTTTGCCCAGACAGGAAAACCCTTGACGGAGCTGACAAGGAAGGATAATAAATTTATTTGATCATTAGATTGTGATAGAGCATTTATAGAACTTCAAAGTAGATTATTCAATTTTAGTAACCTATTTCAGTAGCAGCACGACAGGATAAGTCGTTTACCCTAACAACTGACGCAAGCAAAGGATGTATCGCGGATGTATTTACACAGATCCAGCCAGATTGTATACAAAGGGTGGTAAGATATAATCATAAGTTGAACCCAACGGAGTGCTGATAGTCTGTCACTTACAAGGAAGCTCTTGCAGTCGTCCTCTCATGCGGGAATTTTGGTTATTCTATCAGGGGAAACATATTTAAAATATATACAGACCATCTACCCTTGGTGAGCATTTTTCATAAGAAAACCAAAAACCCTTGGATGAGCAGATGGAGATAAGATTTGAGAGTATACAATTTTGAAATAAAATACGCCGAAGGAAAGGAGAATGTCCTAGCAGAGCAACTGTGTAGACCAGTCTTTAGAACTCGAGTCATAGCTAACAGAGAAAATAAAACTTATGTCACTCAAAAGATAATTTTAGTAAATACCAAAGAAACACCATAAATGGCGTAAAGTAATTGAAAATTTAGAGGGGGTTCAGTAAAGAAATTGAAACAGTTTGCACAATTTTCAACTGGGTTACTATATTATACAGTTTAAGAAAAGATAAGCAGTGCCATTTGAGCTTTATAATTTGCTCATGAATTTATTAGACATCTGGGCACTACAAAAACAACTGACAAGTTTCTTGGAGAACTTGAGAGCAGATGGTAAGAATTTTGTTAGGAGATTAAGGTTGTACATTGACAAAGGGTACAATAGGTATCGAGACTAAATTTCAAGAATTTTCGGTAGTCACAAGGCCACTAGAATTAATATTTGTAGATACAGCTGATATGGTGCTGGACAGGGAGGTAATAGGTATGTGCTGATGATCATTGACAACTATTCTCCTTTTGCTAAATTGTATGGGTTACAACGGAAAGCTGCCTCAAGTGTTTGTAAGAAAATTGGAAATTACAGTGAGATGTTTGGCAGCCCGGAAACGATGCTGTCTGATGGGGGATTAGAATTTAAAAATAGAGAAATGGACTTGTATGCCACGTATGGGATCAAGTATAAGATAATCACTCCCTACAATCCAAAAGGAAATGGAGTTGTAGAGCAAGTGCATGGAACCATTAAACAAGTAATGAGGGCTCTATATAAAGGGCAACCTCATAGGTGACCACTGTTGCTCAAGCAAACTGAAAGTTTTTGAATAGGGCTACTCATGGTGGACTATGTTTGGGAGAGCACCACCCCGTATAGCAGGCTGTAGTCACTTACCACAAATTGAACCTGAGAGTGGTAATGTGACAAAAGCGCATGAAAATGTTAAAGAAATGATGGAAGCTAGACCGAAAAATTACCTAGCTCGGCAAAAAATAAAGTCGCCATAATGGGAAACTAGAAGTGGGCGTATTTGTTTTTAAAGAAGGAAATGTTTGAGCATGGTATTAATGGTAAACTGCAGACAAAATGGAGAGACCTATTTGAAGTGATAGAAGTGGTAAAAGATGTGGGTGTTTATCGGCTCAAGACCCACAACGGGAAAATCATTAGTAGAATTGCAGACAAAATCAAACCTGCTGTTCACTGCAATGAGTTTTTCATGGTCGACTCTATTTGCAACGACGATATGTGATGACAAATCAAGCACACAAGTTCAAGATAGGGCTAATATTAATGATACAGATGTCAAAAGATATGGTGATAGTGGTAATGATGGAAATGGGGGAAGAAACAGACCCCAAAGAGATAGAAAAGCACCAGTGTGCTTTGGTTATTAAGGAAAACAGTTCTTGGGGGATGATCAAAGTAATGGCAGAAGATGGCCTGGACATTTTCAGTTAACAGGACTAGCTATCTCCTGAATCAGGACAGCATCCAGAAAGTAATGTTATGGCCTGAGAAATGGTTGGGCTGATTGAAAATCTTTCAATAGTGCAGTCATCTTTGACACCTCTGCTAGGCGAATGTCCATCGAGACAAGTCGTAGTGGTAGAGAAGGATTGGATCACCATGGAGAAGATACATGACAAACTGCCACTTACGTTTGGCATGTCCATGTAATGTGAGGTAGGAGTTAGAAGTAGATGAAGAAAGTGAGTATTAATCCTAAATAACCACTGATACTTTCAGAGCCTGCCTCACACTACATTTATACTCTTATACAGTGTTTGTTTATACCTTTATAACATGTATGGAACTTAGCTTAAGGAACTAAAATAAAATTTGTGCTATTTAGTTTGTGCAATATTGCACATGAGGTTGAAACCTCAAAAATTGTTCCCTTTTTCTTTTGGGGTAAATGATACCCCTGAACCAAATATTAATTGAACTCTTCATTACAGTATATTCATTTTTTCCGAAGGTGGACCCATGTCAAAATCTTTGATTTGACATTAAAATTAAATGATGGTGTTCATGCGTATTTAGAGTTTTGCATTGGAATGTTGAGTGATGTTTCCAAAATACTAATATGTTACGACTTTTATTTTGAATCTAGTACAATTCAGTATTTAACAGCTTGTACATGAATTGTTGATATGTTGTTGTTTTTTTGCAATAATTGCTGGATGGAATACCTTGTATATGGAGGGGGATAGTGTTCGAGAATGACATCTTCAACATCTTTTCCCCCCTCTCTCTCTCATTTACCCTTCTCTGAAATCTACACTCCATTCATAATCTTTCATCTCTCCGAGTTACTTCCCCTCGTTTTCTCACTCCTTCCTCGCTCACCTTCATCTTTTCTTTTCTTTTGTCCGTTTCTATTTTTTTTTCTTTCTTTCTTTCTTGTTTCATCCATACTAATTTCTTAGTTGTTTTCTACTTATTTTCCGATTCCTTCGGAAATCTTGCTCATTTCTTTCCTTTTGCTTATGTTTATCTCATTTTTTCTTCTTTTTTAAATCTTGCGCTCTCATACCTACCCCCTATCCACCACCCAAATAGCCTATCTGTTCCCTCGACATCTTCGATCCACGGTCCCGAATCCTGACTCGAACCTCGGTAATCCAGCGGGCGGCGCTCAAATACGCTGGAGATGATTCCCGCCCACGTAAATAACACGCCCACATTATATTGCTGCCAAGACAGGGTGTTTTTGAACTGTGTATGAATGAAACTACCCTAATTTTTGTTTCCCTCCTTTGGAGAGAAACAATTGTTAAATAAACCAGGTGATATGTACTGCTTTTAGAGTTTTCAATCTTTTATCAAATATTTTATTTTCTTAATGGTAGATTTTTTGTCTATTTATTTCCTTAAATTAACAGTTTTTAAAGATTTTTCAATATAGTGAAACCTTCTACTCATTTTCTGATTTACATTATATTTTACAT
>NC_091554.1:24227413-24232413 GCF_042767895.1 Penaeus vannamei
GTCAGAATCATTAATCATATATTTACAAGTATATGTTGAGTTAGTAGTTTTTCGTCAGACAAGAAGCAACCCAAAATTGCCCTACGAAAGTTCATGCTAACAAGTCAGTGCCCAAGTAACTGTGGCACCGGATCACGGAAAAAAGGGTGAGCAAACAGAACAACACTAACTGTGCAAAGGTGAAGCATTTTGTAAACAATTGCCAATCTTTTCATTTATGTCATGCATATTAAAATGTGAATTTAAAAAAATGCAATGTTGGATGGCTTTGTGAAATTAAATGGTTACAACACCATAAATAGTGTTAAAACTGCTACTACTAAAATGATAGCAAATCTACTGCTACTAAAATGATAACAGGAAGATCACAGTATTGATAATGATAAAATAAATGATAATGATAAAGGTGATGATAAGATCATGATAATAGTACAATCGCTAATTATTGATATTTGTGTAATTTTGATTATTATCATTATCATGATTATTGTTATTATTATCATTATTATTACCATCATTATCATTGTTCTTATTATTATTATAACCATTATTATCATTACCACTATTATAATAATTATCATTATTTTTAATTGTTATTGTTATTATTATTATCTTTCCATTATTATTGTTATTATTATTATTATAATAATTATCATTACTATTATTGTTATTATTATTATTATTATTATTATTATTATTATTATTATTATTATTATTATTATTATTATTATTATTGTTGTTGTTATCATTATCATTACTATTATTAATATTATTATTATTATTATTATCATAGTTATTTTTTATTATTATTTTGGTATCATTATTATTATTATTATTATTATTATTATTATTATTATTATTATTATTATTATTATTATTATTAAGATTATTATTATTAATATAATTATTAATATCATTATTATTATGGTTATTATTGTTATTATCAAAATGATGGTATTAATGAAAATGAAATAAGAATAATGCTAATAATGATATAAGAAAAATGTTAATAATGATAAGGTAATAATGATAATGATAACGATTATAATTATTACTAATATCATGTTTATCATCATTATTATTCATTACTATTATTACTGTTGTTGTTATTATTATCATTATTACTGTTATTATTATTATAATTGTTATTATCGTTACCATTGTTAGTATTACCATTATTATTGTTATCATTTCTATAATTATCATCATCATTATTATCATTATTATAATTATCATCATTATCGTTGTTATTATCATCATTATTATTATTATTATTATTATTATTATTATTATTATTATTATTATTATTATTATTATTACTATTATTATTATAATCATCATCATCATCATTATTATTATCATTGTTATTATTAGCATAACAATTATCATTATCATCGTTATTGTCATCAGCATCATTATCACTCTGCTGTTAATGCCATTAGTAGTGTCATTACAATAATCTATATTATTATGATGTTATTTTTATGGTTATTATCGTTTTCATTATTGCGATTAGGGCCTTTTGTTGTTATTATCATCATTATCAATATTCATATTATTTTCAATATTATCGGTATTATCAATTTTGCTCATTTTTATTACCATTGTTAGTGTTATTATTAGTATGTGATAATAAGAATGATGCCTATGATTAGTAACCTTATTATGAATATTATCTTTGTTGTTGTCATTATTATTATTATCATGATAATAATAATAATAATAATAATAATGATAATATTAATAATAATAATAATAATTATTATTATTGTTTTTTTACTGTCATTATTGTTATTATTAGTAATTTTAGTAGTAATGATATTGTCATTATTATTATGATAATTTTTATCGTTATTTTCATTATTACTATTATCTTATTATTATCAGATTGATATCATCACTATTTTATTAGTACTACTATTATTACTATTATCATTATCATTATTGATAGTGTTATTTGTATTATTTGTATTGCTATTATATTTATTATTAGTCTTGTTAATATTAATATTATTATTATTATCATTATTATTATTATCATCATCATCATCATCATCATCATCATCATCATCATCATCATCATCATCATCATCATCATCATCATCATCATCATCATCATAATAATAATAATAATAATAATAATAATAATAATAATAATAATAATAATTATTATTATTGCCATTATTATCATCATCATCATCATTATTACCATAATCATCAGTGTCATTACTGTTATTGTTATTTTTGTTATGATTACGATATTAATAAAAATGATGATGATGGTGTTGATTATTATTGATGTTTTTATGATTATTAATATCATCATTATCATTATTTTCATTACTATTATTAATTTTACTATTATTGTTGTCATTATTATCGCTATATCTAATGGTATTACCATCAATACTATTCATATTGTCATAATAATTTTCGTTATTATTTTTGATAGCATTAGCAACATTGTCAATATGATTTTCATTATCATTATTATTATCATTATCATCATCAATATCATTGTTATCACTATTATTATTATTGTTATCCTAATTTTTATTTCCATGATCATTATTGTTATTATTACGATTACTATTATTACTATCACTATTATTATCATTATTACTATTATTATTAATAATATTACATCTGTTACTTTATTAATATTATTACTATCATCCTTTGTATTATTACTATCATCGTCATCATTATCATAATTATACTACTACTAATTATTATCATTGTTGTTATTATAATGATTATTATCAATATCATAATTGCTATCATTATCATTAGTTATGACTTATCTTAACCATTATTGTTGTTATTATTATTATTGTTGGGATGATTATTATGATAAGTATAATACCTGATTATTATCATTATTATCATAATATACATGTTTATTATTATTATTTATTTTTATTATTATCATTATTATCATCATTATTATCATTATTATTATTGTTATTATTATAATGATAATACTTATTATTATTTATTATTACTATTATCATTATCATTGTTATTTTATCATCATTGCTATTAATATTAAATTTGTCATAATTTCTATTACTATTAAAAACATCATTTTTGTTCTTGTTTTTATCATTAGAATTATCATTAGAATTATTTTTATTATTTCTATGTTGTTTTTGACTTTTTATCATTTTAGCATTATCTTCATCGTCATTTTTTTTTTATCATTATTGCCATTTGTATTATCGTTTTTATCATTGATATCATTAACATCATTATCAATGTGATAATTATTATCATGAGTACTATTATTATCGTCAATATCATTATTGTTATTGTAATTTTTATGATCAGTAGTAGTAGTTCTTCTATCATAATCATTTTCATTATTATCATCACTTTCATTATTGTTATTGTCATTGTTTCATCATTATTACTATCATAGATTATTCTCGTCATTATCGTTATCATGAATAATATTATCATTTATATAATTATTATCATTATAAATATTAGTATTAGTATTATCATCATTCTCTTATCACCATTATCACTGTCATTCTCATAGTAATGGTGATAATAACCATAGTTAAAATCATCGTTTTCGTTACAAACATCGCTCGCAACATCAGTGTACTCCGTGTCATCATACTTTTTATTCTTATTATATTATCCATCTCCATCATTATCATAAAAAAAAAAAAAAATATATATATATATATATATATATATATATATATATATATATATATATATATCAAATCATAGAGACAGATGGAGGGAGAGATAGAATAAGAGAGAGAGAGAGAGAGAGAGAGAGAGAGAGAGAGAGAGAGAGAGAGAGAGAGAGAGAGAGAGAGAGAGAGAGAGAGAGAGAGAGAGAGAGGAGACAAAAGATGGAGAGAGAGAGAGAGAGAGAGAGAGAGAGAGAGAGAGAGAGAGAGAGAGAGAGAGAGAGAGAGAGAGAGAGAGAGAGAGAGAGAGAGAAGACAAGAGATGGAGAGAGAGAGAGAGAGAGAGAGAGAGAGAGAGAGAAAAAAAGAGAAAGAGAGAGACAGACAGAGACAGAGAGAGAGAGAAAAAAAGAGAGAGAGAGAGAGACAGACAGACACACATACAGAGAGAGAGAGAGAGAGAGAGAGAGAGAGAGAGAGAGAGAGAGAGAGAGAGAGAGAGAGAGAGAGTGAGAGAGAGAGAGAGAGAGCAGAAAAAAATCGTATAGTACGAAGAAAGGAAAACAAACAGAAGAAATATATTTATCTCTCGACCATGATATAGAAATGTAATCCTACTTTGTCTCTGCCACTTAAGAACAAGTGAGTCAGGAGAAAGCGGGCAAGATTTATTGTGTGGGGGGGACGAGGAGGTCGACGGCGGGAGATAAGAGAGGAGCTGCTGTATAAATATGACAACGAGAGATGTCCTGCCGATGGGGATATTATGGGTCCTTTGGTATGGTGTTAAGGGGAGTGAGAAGGAGGAAGCGGTAAAACTTGTTGAATTAACTGAACGCATTATCTATATTTGTTTAGTTTTAACATGCCATTGACTTCCGCTCCACCATAATATCATTGACGTTCTCGCTCTCCTTTCTTACTTTCTAATCCCCCTATTCCAATGACGCTTAATGTGGAGAAAATCGCCAGCTCAGTGGTCTACAGAAGCCAATTGTTGACGAGTAATTTACCTGGCGTTGCATGATGTTTTACTTCTATATAAAGAAACGGTGGTATATGCTTTCTCAATCTCTGTTTCCGTGTCTCTCTCTCTCCATTTTTTTCTGACATCCTGTCTCTTTAAAACCTGAGGAAGGGTTTTTTCTCACTCGCCTGCTCCATCAGATTAAAGATAAAATTTATCCATTAGTCTTTGGTTTCTAAAAGGGGAATGGGATACAAATGTGTTTAGCACACTACCTCAATGGAAGTAGTGCACAGTAATCTTACTTCATAGATTCCAAGGGAGCATTTGATAGAGCCTCCCTTACTGCAATCCTCCATGAATTAATTCTCATTGGAGTTACG
>NC_091554.1:24259913-24264913 GCF_042767895.1 Penaeus vannamei
CTTATGGGGACGTTAAGCTTGGTAATGTTCATGCAGATTTTGTGTAGCAGAGAACGCTCGTGTGTCTGATTAGCCTCGTCTGCTTGCGTGATTTTATGTTGCAGCTGTTTTTGGAAATATGTGAGATACAAGGGTTCCCTCAGGGCTTTGACCCCAGAATGCAAATATGTATGATTCTATCAAAAATGGATGGTAAGTTTAGTTCTGATCTCATGTTCACTATCCTTGCTGTTCTCGGGGCGCCGAGGATAATCCTCATAGCTTCGTTTTGTACTATCTCCAAACTATTTATATCCGAGTCCTTATACTGCAATAAGTGCAGTGCATGGTAGTCTACAACTGACCTTATAAAGGCCAAGTAAAACAATCTAGCGAGCTTAACATCGATGCCATGTCCCTTTCCGACAAGGACTTTCAGCGGTTTCAATCTCTCCCAGAGTCTCTTCTTCAGAGAAGTGATCAGGTCTGCATCATTTACGTTCACCCCGAGATATTTAGACTAATAACACATGTGAAGCTCCTGGTTCCCTATGTGAAAAGTGGGTGGGGATATAATACCCGGGTTGAGAGCCATTGTTTTTTCAGCAGAGATGACTAATCCCTTGTTGTGAGTTCGTCGAGAATTCTTTGCATTCTTTCATATGATGATGCTCTGACACATATGTCATCAGCATAACATATAATAGATTCCCCATCCCCAAGTGGAATATCTGTCACCAATCTGTGCATAAGGACATTGAACAGCGTAGGGCTGAGAACTCCTCCCTGTGGCGTCCCAAGTTCAAAGGGCTGTGAGGTGGAACTCCTCACTCCCCTGAACAAAACACTTGCGGATCTGCTAGAGAGATACATTCTAATCCAGCTCAATGATTTACCTCGTATGCCAAAGCTTGCCAATTGCTCTAGAATGACTTCTCTGTTTGCAATGTCAAAAGCTAACTTAAGATCAAGAAAAACAGTGTGCTTCCCTGGGTTAGAGCCTGAGAAATACTCTGCAAAGCAATGTTGTGTGCTACGTCCCGGTAAGAATCCGTACAGTCTGTGAGATAATTTACCTTGTAACCTGTACCTGAGTCTGTTTAGAATTATCCTTTCTAGGACTTTGCATATACATGAGGTTAGTGAAATCGGGCGGTTTTTATCAGTGTTTGGTTTCGGTATAGGGATGATTAGACTGCGCGTCCAGGAGTCAGATTGAATACCTTGTGACAAGCACAACCTGTACAGGTGCAAAAGGGGATTACCAGGTACCTGGGCTATAAGGCGGAGGACACTATAGGTAATTCCATCTTCACCTGGGGCAAACGCCTTGCCTTTGCTTAGTGCATTGTTTAATTCCCACTCACTAATCTCAGCAGAGTCAAAAATATAGGAATCAGAACATCCAATCTCTATAGCAAATTTCTGCGCAACTTTAAACTGATTAAGGTGATCCTGAATATTTGTGGGAAGTGAGCTCAATTTGGAAGCTCCAGCCCAATGACTAAGGAGCATATCTGCCTGTGCAAGAGGATTATGAAACTGTGGAGAATTAGTCGGTTTGCCTGAAAAACGATTAATTTTTTTTTTTCCAGACCTCAGACATTAAAGTGTTATTGTTAATGCTTTGTAGAAACTGTTCAAAGTGTTCTTTTCTAATTGGAGTTTTAAATTCCCGTAGATTTTTGTTAGCCCTAAGAAATTGTATGAGGCTGTCACGGGTATTGTCCTGTCTGTAGATATTAAAAAGCTCCGGAACTCGCTTTTTTCCCCTTGATAATGTGGGGTCACCGACCCACTTAGGTTGTTTCGAGGGTTTGGAGTTATTATTCTTCAAGGTTTTCATATCCACGGAGAACTGATCAACACTCGTTACTGTGTATTCATTATACCAATCATAGATGCGTGATTTAAAGTGGTGCTCAAGGTAAGAAGGAATAGAGATTTTCAGCCTATTTGTTTTTGCGGATAGGCTATTGTCGACAGCGTATCTCGTTTCTATTGCAAAGTGGTCACTGATTAACTCTGTTGCAAACATGCATCTGACGTTACCATGCACAAGATCCCTTCCTATTACAAATCTAGCTTGCCCCCTGCCACATGAGTTTTCTTATCTGTATCATATACGGTCATAGATCTGTTGTTCACAAAATGTCTGAATTCTTCGCCATTTTCATTACATTGACTATCACCAAATGAAGAATGTCTAGCATTAAAATCTCCCATGCATATTGTGCCATGATTCTGAAAGTTGGGCAGTGAATCGGTTTGAAACTTTTTACCCCTTGCGTATACATTGTATAGGGAGAAAAACCCAGAGGCTGTTAGAATATGTAGATGATGATGATACTGCACATTGTTGTCATCGGACGTCTTCACCAGTTTATGCGGTATGGCGTCACTAACATGTTAATAGGCCTGTCATTCCTGTGTTTGTATAGGAATGATATCCTCTAATTCTAGGGTCGGTTTTTAATTTAGTGGTTGATGTGAAGGGCTCTTGTAAACAGATAATGTCAACATTATTATTATAAACATAATAAAGCAAGTCATTAATTCTACAGTTGACACCACGTATATTCCATGAAAGAAAGGTAATTATTTTCTTGTCCCTCATCACACATTATTAGCTGAGTGGTCAACTCTTTGTTTAATGAAGCCCTTTAGTTTACATATGTCTTCAATAGCATTGCATATATCTGTTGCTTCTTGTCTATTTGCAAAGATTTTGCGCAATCTTATATTGATATTGTACGAATAAGTCTGCCACCATTCTCTGAGTGTTTTCCCAAAGGTCGTCCGTTTCCTGCATATCTTCGCCGACGTTATATTCACTGTTATAACCGCTTTCAGATGATTAGTCGATAGTATCATGTGTAATATTATCATTATCATTATCATGTGTGATATTATCATTATTATTATCATGTGTAATATTATCATTATCATGTATAATATTATCATTACCATGTGTAACATTTTCATTTTCATGTGTAATATTATTATTATCATGTGTAATATTATCATTATCATGTGTAATATTATCATTATCATGTGTAATATTATCATTATCATGTGTAATATTATCATTATCATGTGTAATATTAGTATTAGCATGGGATCTCATACACATTTTCGATATCACTGACATCATTAGGAGGTATATTTTTCCTATATACACTATCACTTTCTCTTTCCTTTAACATTTTTATAAGTTCGGCAATTTCTTGCCTGAGGCTGCTTATTTCCTCAGCCATTTCCTTGATTTTTTCACCATTCGTTAGTTCTGGGATGGGAACCCCACCAAATAGCTCCGGGAATTCCTGTGGGTTAGTGACGTCACATGGCACCGTGCAGGGTGTAGCTGGGCTGGGCATCTCTACTCCGCGGTCGATGGGTACGGTCGGGGCAGGTGGGGTTGTAGGCGTGCCGGCCTGTGCGGGCAGTTACGGTGCCAGGCCGTGACGCCTTGCTCCTGTGCATCTGATGCACCTTTTCCCGATGGTGACGGCGTCTTCGGTATCGTTGTCCTTTCCTCTGTTTCTTGCAGGGCAGTCCTTTGTCTGGTGAGCTTCTGCACAGACAGCACAAGCTGAATCCTTCCTGCAGTGTTTGGCTACGTGGCCGTAATCCTGGCACTTGTAGCAGGCCACCACCTCAGAGCTCCATGGGCGTATAGAGCTCGGCTCTATCTACTTGCCAAAGAAGTGATGTTCACTGGGTGGCGGGCGTTCTCCGCTCCACACAATTATGATTCTTTTTAATGGCTGCCCTTCTTTATAGATTCTCCGGGGTTTAAAAACACCCGGAAGGTGCATTGCGTCATCTGCAGGGGCCTCCTTTGGAAACCTGGTAACCGGGTATTCCCCGTATCTCTTGGGTCTGGGCTGATACTCGTCTTTCTCTTCAAGCGAAATCCCTGCGACTGTACCATTGATCATCTGGGCTACGTAGTGTCGTTGGTCCCGTCGGACGTAGATAGCGCGAGGATCGCCATTTCCCCTGCACCATGTCTAGTGGTCCATGGTCTTGGAGGGAAGGGAGTCGGCTGACTTCCTTCATCCACCTTATTTTATCGACTGTGGGCGTTTACTCGGGGAAGGCCAGGCGGATGTACTCGTGTCTTGGGGCGATGGGTTCTCGGTGATTGTTCCTAGGTCGTTCATCGTGCCAGAGTCACGTGATGTCTTTTTACTTCTTTTCGTAATGACGACTTGATAGCCCTCGCCGTCAACGTCAGGGTTTGCAGGTGATTTTTCGTTGTTCATGTCAGAAGAATCAATCTCTTCCTCAGGGTGGGGGGTTGTGGGGGTGGGTGGCACCGCGGTGGCCCCAAGGCCGTCACCTTCCCCCTCCATGGTGGGGGCCGCGGGCGGGTGACAGACCGCCGCTGAGGTGATTTACTCTCGCGGTCGGGTGAGTGGAGGGTGCGAGCGCAGGTCAAGTGCTGTCACACATATACTCCCCAGGCCTCGCCGACGGTCCCTCGTAGAGCACCTCGTTACTTAGGCACTGGACTCAGCATTCGTAATTTTCATATAACGCTGATTTTATACATACCTTGGCTTTTATGTCCGACACAATTTGGTGATGGTACACCCACACACACCAGTCACACTCTGGGTATAGGGACGACCCAGGTCGAGGGGTTTATCCCCGTAAAATCGCCCAAAACAGGAGGAATCCTGATGACGTCCTGCCCTGGTGTTAATAGGCTTAGAACTGACGTGAGTCTGAGCGTGAAAATTGGTCACGTGACCCTGTAGAGTTAAACACCAATATTCCGCAGATGTAAAGAGACGTACGTCATAATTATGTGACGCTCGGCCGCGCTGGAAAAAGGACGCGTATGATACCCGTCCGACTGGAGAACGGTTATTTTTTCGACTAATATAAATTGTAAAACCCCATGACAGCAACAATAACGGGTAAATAATAGATGATTATATCATATACAATTATTCGTGCAAGATTTGTCATGTAACATATAAAATAATGAAAAGCCACAAATAGAAGCAAAC
>NC_091554.1:24269913-24274913 GCF_042767895.1 Penaeus vannamei
ATGCCCCTACGAAGGCCTTTCAAAGGGCGAAATGGACACACGAATTCAACACGAAAATGAACCATCACAAGGTCTATCAGCAATTTTTTGGCATGCCAAAGATCTTTCCATCACTCATGAAGTTGCTGCCAGAGCCTGAGAAACTCCACCGGCGGTCATACAATGGCTTAAGATGCCCTCACGAGTGGCCTGATGTTTTTACGGTCAGAGAAAATTTTGAACATTTCTTTTATAGTGTGTCCAGCTGGTGTCGATTTCAGGGTAGTGTGATGCCTGTTTTACGTACACCAACTAGCTTAGGAGGGAATCGTTAATCATCGCTCCTTCCAAGGGTCATTTCACTACCCAATATAGCGTGCGGGATTTCCGGATTTTGAGGGATTTCCAAGGGTTTTCCAAAAAATATATATATATTCAAAAACATTAAAACATCGTAAATGTTTCAAAATCCAAGTTCTTGTCATTTTTTACCTCACAGGTTCCACATGAAATGCACTATTTTATCATAAAAGATGACTGCTTAGTTACTGTAACTCGTCAGACAAACAATTATCTCTCTCTCTCTCTCTCTCTCTCTCTCTCCCTCTCTCTCTCTCTCTCTCTCTCTCTCTCTCTCTCTCTCTCTCTCTCTCTCTCTCTCTCTCTCTCTATATATATATATATATATATATATATATATATATATATATATATATATATATGTACATATTTATACATATATACATACATATCTATATCTATCTATCTATCTATCTATTTATCTATCTATCTATCTATCTATCTATCTATCTATCTATCTATCTATCTATCTATCTATCTATCTATCTATCTATCTATCTATATACAGATTTATATATATATAATATATATATATATATATATATATAATATATATATATATATATGTATATATATATATATATATATATATATATATATATATATATATATATATATATATATATATATACAGATTTATATATATATATATATATATATATACATATATACATATATATATATATATATATATATATATATGCATATATATATATATATATATATATATATATATATATATATATATATATATATATATATATATATATATATACATGCATGTATATAGTTTCCAAGGTATCAGATAGACTAGCAATATCATGGGTAAAGTCAAGGTCATGCAAGTGTTGAAAAGTGTTGGCACAAAGACACAGCCTTGCCTCAGTCCTCAGAAAATTGACAGGCCCCCATCACACTTTACAGCACTTTCAGTAACAGTTGACAGGCTTGCTTTTAGTCCAATAATCCCTGTTGGAATTCCTCTCAATATGAGGATTTCCCAGAGTGATTCCCGATGCACTGCATCGGGAAACACTTCTTCTTGAATCACGACCTTCTTGAGGTCGATACAGGCTGCAAGCAGCCCATGCCCGAACTCACGGCGGCGCTCTACAATGACTTGAAGCGCAAGGATACGGTCTATTGTGGACTTATCAGGAGTGAATCCAGATTGCTCCGGTGATGGTGATGAGATTTATCGTTGCGGTGGATTAGCTGTAAAGGTTGTAAGGGCATCCCTGAGACAGTTTGCAGCTAGCCTGAGGTTTTCACTGTGGTCTCTTCTATCATTACTGATGCAGGTTTGGGAGCGTAGATGACGGGTATGTGGACAATCTAAAATATAGTGGAGCAGTGGTTCATTTGTGACAGTGCCACAGTGCTGGCATGTTTTGGGTGTTCTAAGACCCATTTCGCAATTGCAGCTTTAACCACAGGGCAGAGGGAGAGCCAGCGTGTACCCAAGCCCGATGTTCAATGTGTAGAACTTCAAATGTGGTCTTGCATAAGGTTCTTTTTAGCTGACTTAGGCTTATAGAGATGTGAGTGGTGTGATCTTGCCTGAGGCTCTGCTTGGCAGCAAGATCTGCCTGTTCATTTCCAAAAATTTTGACGTGACTTGGAATCCAGCGGAAGGTGATGGATTTGCCTTGATCTTCAAGTTGGGTTAATTTAAAGAGGATGGTGGTAAGTAAATGTATATTGTCAAGATGGTGAGTTTTCTGTAGGGCATATGCTGCTGAGAGGGAGTCTATTAATATGTGGATAATTGTGTGCTCAGTGGTGAGAGCATACGTGAGGGCTAGTTTAATGGCCTATAGTTCTGCCTTAAGTATGCCATTGGAAATTCTGCGAGCTATGGCCTGGTCAATAGATCCGTCTATGAAGATGAGATGGTTTTGTGGCTGATGTAGAGTCTATGAGATGCCTTACATTAGTCAAAATCTCTGTTGTGTAAAGGGCTTTAGAGGTTGGGAGAGTGTCTGTGTGACAATTGATTGTTTGTGGAGCCCAAGGTGGTTTAGAAACATATCGAGAATGGGAGCATCCATTCCTCTATAGATCATTGGTATGGCATCCAGTGATTGTAATGCTTTAATTAGGGATGCATGCCAAACAAAGGTTGTGCTATCTATCTCATTTGGGTTGAGCAGGTTGGCAGTGATATGTTTTAAAGGTGATGGTCTGGACCGGCATAGCATTTTAGCCACAACCCCAGCAGTTAACTGGTGCATTCTGCACTTGAGAGAGGGTAGGAACGAATTCATTCGGATATTTGTGTGCCTGGCCCAACGAGGTGCTGCTAGGATGACTCTCATGGCTCGATTTTGGATAGTTTCCTGAGTCACAATATCCTGGGGGGATAGGGTAAGCAGGGCCGGGGCACTGTAGTCAATGAGGGATCTGACCGCATGTATGTAGAACAGCCGGAGTGTTCTAAAGCCTGCCCCAAGTTTGGAGGAAGTTAACCTGCGCATGACATTGAGGAGAGACTTAGTGCGATGTAGATGTCTAAGCTGTGTAGTTGAGGAAAGGTTCTCGTTGAAAAAGATGCCTAGACACTTGTGTGAGTTCACTCAATTCAAGGGGAGGTCACCTATGTAGAGATTTTGCTGGTTAATGTGATGTCAAAGTTGGAGGGCTTTTGATTTGTTACTGTTAATTTTGAGTCCGAGTTCTTTACAGCTTGATTCGAGGAGATTGAGAGAAAGTTGTGCATTGACATACCTGTTCCTTCCCGTGACTACTAGCTGGAAATCATCAGCATAGGCTATAAGATGTGTATTATTTGGGAAGGAGGTATCTGCTAGTTTAACAATTAGGAGGTTGAAAAGAAAAGGGCTGAGGAGGCCGCCTTGAGGTATACCAATTTCAAAGGGGTAGAATTCAGAAGTTCGTCCCTGGAATTTTACTCGAACCTTCCTGTTTGAGATGTAGTCCTTGACCCATTGGAGAAGCATGCCCTTTACTCCTTTCTCAGCAAGTATGTGTAGTATGGCATCACGGTTGGCAAGCTCGAAAGCTTTCTCTAGATCAAGGAATACAATCACACTGTCATTGCCATCAGTTAAGGACAGGAGGGTAGTGATGTGTGCTGTGCCTGTCCCTTTTCCATTGGCAGAAATATGTGTATGGAGGGATGGAATGATGTGTTGTAAGCGATGGAGCACAGCACGTTCCATGGTTTTGCCAATGCAGGAAAGTAGCGAGATAGGTCGGAAGGTAGTACTGTTATGTTTGGGTATTGGTTTGGTGTTAGCAGATGTCCAGGCTTGGGGCAAGGTCCCTTGGTGATATGAGGCATTGAATAGTCTGAGCAGAGTGCGCATACTTGAGGGCTGTAAGTGGTGGAGCATAGAATAGGGTATTTTATCAATACCTGGGGCTGTGTCTTTAGAAGTCTTTGTTGCTTTGGTGAATGCCGTTAATGTGAAAGGTGTGTCACTTTGGGCAGGTGAGTCTGTAGCTGTTTGAATGACTTGTCAGATAGTTCTTAACTGTTGTAGCTTCCGTGAAACAGATGCAGGCACTTGTGAAGATGAACAGCACGTGGCAAAGGAGAGTGCGAGTCTGTTGGCTTCAGAGTGAGGATGAGGATGTGGTGCGAGCATTGAGCATTTTGCTCCTGATGCAAGGCGTAGCTTGGTCCACATCTCTTTCAAGGATGTGTGAGCAGTTATCGTTTCACACCAAGATAACCAGGTTTTGGATTTTATTTCAGAGACCCGTTTTAACAAGATGTCGTAAGGTGCGAAAGGATTCTAAGATGGTGGGAGAATGGGATCGGTGGAGAGCTTTGTGGAACATATTCATTCTGTGCTTGAGTTCATGAATCCGGTCGTTGTAGAACCAGCTATATTTGTGCGCATGAAATGTGACGTTGGTAAGAGGAATGCTGCTGTCAGCAGCATTGTGAATGGTATTAGTAAAATGTTTCTCTAGCTGGGTGGCATGTGACGATGGAATGTAGTTGGAGGCCCACTTCTCCATAGCGTCTGTGAAGAGGGGCCAGTTCGCTTTTTTGAGATTCCATCTTGGTATGGGTGGGGGGAGAGTAACCCGCGGTATCTGAAGGATGGTGATAGTGGCAAGGTGGTCAGAAGTTAAATAGGGGTGTAGTTTCCAGTCTGCTATAGGGAGGAGAGAGGTGAAGAAAATGGTGAGGTCAAGAACTCCTCCACGGCATGAGTTGCAATGCCATTGTTGAGGACAGTAACTTCTGAGAAACTGTCCAGCAGTTCACTGAGATATAGGCCAGTGTCATTCATTATGTTTGCAGAGGGGTTAGATCGGTCGTTCCAGGAGGGGTGATGGGCATTGAGATCACCTCAGATGATAGAGGGTTCATTGGCTGTTATGCCAAAAAATTCTTCAAGCTCAAGAGAACAATCTGCTCGAGGAGGCCGATAAACACTAAAAATGTGGAGGTCAGTGTTCTGCTTATGCTTTCAATGTTTTCTCCATAATCTGGCAGTGGAGTAATCTCTTCACAGGGTATGGAAAAGGGCTGTAAAACGCTGAGTAGTGGTTGATGGAGAAATTTTGGGAGGCTGGAAGGAGAATTTCTTGGAGAACGATGACATCGAAATTGTCTTCAGCGATTGCTAAAGAGTGTTAGGTAGCTCCACTGAAGGCCAAGAATGTTTCATTGTAGAATACTG
>NC_091554.1:24327845-24335345 GCF_042767895.1 Penaeus vannamei
TACTACTGTGATCCTGCAAAAGGGTATAACCTACCCCATAGAGACGTGAAGCATTCGTTTGAAGGATGGTGGGCAGGTATGGAATAATGGCTGAACTGTGGCAGAAATGTCAGGCGTGAATTCAGCCAACTGATTCATCAGACAAATAAATGATCTAAGAACTGATTACACTGACTTTTTTCTCTGTGACAACTTCACAGAGGGAGACACAACAAAAGACCACCTAAGGTGTGGTAACCACTTGGTCTTGCAGAGTACAGCAAATTCTCATCGACCCCTTTGTCACAATTCTTGACAACTTGTAGAGTTAGGTCCCCTCACAAGAAGAATGCATAGCCAGTAACTGCAAAACCCATAGCTCGTCTGCATTAGCAAAATTGTCCATATGGTGTAATGAAAGTGATCAGATTTTAGTCCTCTTCAGCTAACTCCATTTGTCAATAAGTTTATTACGGTAGAATATTGAGCTTCAGAAGGCGACAAAAGGAGAGGTGTGTACTGGACGGGAAACTTGCTTATTGAACTCCAACATCTTTTTTTGCATACGGCAATGAGCGGATGAAACCAATCTTAAAGACTCATCCCCGACATAGACTCAAGCTCATTCTTGACCTGCCCTTAAATGCCGGCGGAATCTGACGAGGAGTGTGGATGGCGAAGGCGTATCCTCATTGGTGGATCCATAATAGTGTCATATTGTGGATCCAAGCATATCTTTATCAACCAAAATGTCATGGAATTCCTTCAAGACATAGGCCTCTTTGAAGTATCATCACCTGAAGGTGATGATACTGCAATGAGGAAACTGTGCATAGTTTACATCAAAGTCTTAGGGTATAATGGCTTACTCTTGGCGGTGACCGTGCAACAGAAGTGGATTAGCATCCAGGTAGGGATATATTAATTTACCTAACCGAGAAGTATCTGGAAATATACCGAGAGCAGGAGCTCTCTCGGAACTAGTAGCTATTAAAGTCATTGTTGGCGAGAGAGGCTGCAGGCTGTTGCAAGGGATACCTAGACTCTATGTGTTGTGGGCCAATGACAGTAATGTCAGCACCAGTGTTAGGCATCATCAGTAGTTGTGAAGATTGCTATACATGATGAGTACATAGACGAGTTGGGGCGTCATGGAGTTGGAGAAAAGGGAAAACGAACACAATGGCATTTATTCTGACCCTGTCTGAAAACGCAGCTCTGTAACATTGGAGAACTCCATGTATAAAGTTCGGGCGTCGTTCATTCTGTATTTTTCAACACCAGCAAGAGTGGCTAAAATGCAAACAAGGCGACACTGAGTGTTGCTAGCGGGGCACTTGGCTGTGTAGGTGAAATGAATTTGATGCCCACAGCCATGAAACATAATCAATCCAGTTGGACACTGTCTTGCATCATGCTATTTCACACAGCATTGGCAAACAACTGTTGGCTTTGAAATAACTACAGGACGAGGGATTATCTTCACATGTCACTTCTATTTCTTGGCGTTCTGGTAAGTTGAAATAGTTGTTCAGGTGGAGTGCAAATGGCTGCAGTTGCACTAGTAGCGGCTTCATAAGACCGGCAGGTTGTCGCAGGGCAGAAAGTACCCAAGGCTATGATGCACTGGACTAGTTCTTTATCACTTATGTCCATAAGGATCACCATTTTCAATTCCATCTCTTTGGATTTTGGGAGAGTTCTCTGTAGTACTGGGAATATAGATGGGATGATAAATATTCATTTCAACTGTATTGATAGATTTGAAAATAGCCGCTATGATACCATGTTTCCAAAATGTTGGATAAACACCAGTGACTATAGATGTATGAGTGATGAATGTCAGATAGTATGCAATTGCTGATAGACTATCGTTTATGAAACGATGTGCAATGCTATCAGCTCCTACAGAATTTGTCTTAATCGTTTATTGTTAGTGTACTTGTGTCTACTCCTACTGGTTACGGTCTGAAAATGTTTTTTTTTTATGCTTTGTTTTATTTATCTTTTGTAAATATGTGGAGGTGGTTGTTTGTTGATACGTGTCTACCGACTTCTATATCGTATCATTTTCTATATCATATAAAGAATTCATGGAAATGTCTGTTTTGTAGTAGTATATTAACCACTTTCCATGTTTCGGCAAAATGGTTTCTACACTCATTGAACTTTTAAAATGTTTTTACACAGTGGATGAGTGTTTTCAAATTCTTCTTCTCGTGTTTATATTCAGCCTGAATATGAACACTTATATTTATGACTTTCTTAATGTTATCATTTATCCAAGGGGTGGGAGAACATTTTACTGTTCTAGTTTTAAAACGAGCTGAAACATCTTTGCTACCCTTTATCACAATTATTAGAATAGTAACTTGTCTGTTAGCATCATCTGTTGCTAAAATCTTTTAAGAGTGACGATTCGTTGACCATGATATGTTAGCTAAGTAACAAGATCGCAATACATTAAAGTGCAAGAAGATTTAGGGATTGGTTGTTGCTTGGTGTTTCAACATTAAAAATCATGGTTAAAAGTTCGTGACCAGAAATTTGGCATGGGATAGCATTCTTATGGAGAATATTATCGAGTCTGTTTGTTTTTGTAAAATCAAATATGGGTGGGATATTTTCTGTAATCCTTGTAGGCTTGTTTATGAGATATTTTGTTTATTAATTATCCCTGTTAACCTTACATTTTATTTGCTTGTTTGCTTATTTTGATTACAGGGATTTTTGTGTTTATTGACATTTCTCTGAAAATATTTTCAAAATGGTAAAAAAATCCCGCAGTGGCATGTGGGTATATACAAATTGTGCCGACGAAGAAGGAAGGATGCATAGTGCTTTGTACAGTTACCCAGATGTCCTCTACTGCATTATTTACAGTTGTAGAGATCTTACTTGATTTAAAGGTATCTCTTACATATATTCAGACACCACTTCCATGAACTGCACTATATCTATAAACAAGAAAGTTTTCAAGGCTGATGAAATTGATTGATATTTCTTGGTGAAGCCAACGGTCACTAATACACAGGATATCTATATTTCTCTCCTTGATTATTCATCCAAGTGACCGAGGAGAGACTGTGTACTGATATTCTTTATTCTGATACTGTTTAGTGGTTTGACCGTTTGACCAAACATTCTGCTCGCCTTAGTACTTGTTTCTACTTGGGAACACCTTTACATATTTGGAACGATCAGAATCTAAGAAAATGGTTAATATGCATGCCTCTTATAGTGAGTTTTAAGCTTATGATTGTGTGTCATTTTAGTTTTGAAAGCTCTCACGGTGGAAATATTGTTGAACATACTTTCGAGGAAATCCTCTCGAGTTGCCATCTGGATGGCACTACCTCAGGACGGTTGACATCTTCCAAGGGTTTTGATGAGTGGTGTTCCTCCCTTTCTTTTCTTTCTTTTCTGGTGTTGATAGGGCACAGGGGGATACTGCCCACCAGGTTTTCACTCTGTGAGACAATCCTGGTTGGAAGAGGCCTAGAAAGCTGTGGTGTAGGCAGATAGATCAAACCTGCAGTGAAGAGCTTGAGATGGGTCCCTGCCTGGCGACTCGTTTTGAGGGACCCTCGCAGGTGAAAACGAAGGGTGGATGCAGCTATGCATCCCCAATGTTGATATATATATATATATATATATATATATATATGATTCAATATATATGTATATGTACATAAATATATATATGTATATATATTTATCATATATGTATAATATATATATATATATATATATATATATATATATATATATATATATATATATATATATATATATATATACGTGTGTGTGTTTATATGTGTATATATATGCATGGATACATATACATTTATGTACATATTTATATATATTTATATTCATGTAATACATTATATATATATTATATATCCTAGGCCCAATCTTATTCACTATTTTCATCAATGATCTGTCATCAATTGCAAAAGACTGTCTTCTTATTCAGTACGCTGATGACTCTCAATTTCTCCACGCTGCCTCTGTTAACAATTTAAATGAGTTAATAGGGAAAGCTAAACAAACCCTAACAGAAGCAAAACAATACTTTGAAATAAATGGTCTGAAGCTAAATCCACAGAAAACACAATGTATTTTCATAGGCAGCCGTCAGAACATTGCAAAAATACCCATAGATACAATGATAGAATTCCAGGGCTGCTACATCAAACCCAGCACAACAGTAAAAAATCTTGGAGTTTACATAGACATATACATGAAATTTGAGACACACATTGACCACATCTACAGGAAAGTAATGGGCACTCTGATATACTTAAATCACATCAAAAATAAAATACCCACAGAAACAAGAATTATTGTTATACAAACACTAGCACAGTATAATCAATTACTGCCTAAACATCTGGGGCTCCACAAATAAAACACAAATACAAAGGACACAAAAACTACAGAACTTTGCAGCTAGGAGCACTAGGAAATATGAATAAATATGACCACATCACACCACATATCAACACACTAAAATAGCTAAAAGTGCAACAGAAATACAACTATGACACATGCATTCTAATCCATAAAATTATATAGGGAATTTACCCACATTGGCTATTACCTATACGGACAACAGGTAACACTACGGGTGTCCAAACAAGGCAAAACAACTGCCTATATATCAAGAGATCAAATACAGAAACCGGGGCAAGAAATATGCTAATCCGAGGACTGGTGACTTGGAACCAATTACCCGAAAATGTAAGAAATATTTCCAACCAAAAGACATTTAAAACAAAAGTGAAAGAACATCTACTGAAATATCAATGACATCAGGCGCATAAACATCAGCACGATATTTCAATCACATATGGTATTATTATGTGTAATTTTGTTCCACAAGCATTGTATAATATCTATGTTCATAGCACCCTATTGCATTGTGTAAACACCTTATATGTAAAGAGAATACCCATTGTAATTAATGGAATAAAGTATTTGAATTTGATATATCTTGGGGTCTCAGGCTAAACTGTGGAGGATCTCGGAGCAGCAAGAGGCCCAAGAGGTTCAGGGTCATGGCCCACTGGTGTGTGGACACACCCTGGCCCTCTACCAACTCTTGCCCCTAGGCCCCCTGGGGTTAATAGGAGGCTCGAGGGAGGTGGGCCTTGCCAGTCCTCCCCCCAGATAAAAAAAACAATCGCCAGTGTTTAATGTATTTGGATATGCTGGGAGGAGGGGAAATGTTCCTTCCACCCAGCAAGAGATGTGGGCTGTGGGCCCCATAGGGAGAGCGACTGCCAGGATGCAGGATGGGAATGAGAACTACTTGGTCCATTTTTGATCAGGCAGTTGCCAGCCCAGAATGAAGCTTACAGGGGAAAGCCTTAGGGAACCCTGTGGGTAGGTGATGGGTCCTGCAGCCTGCTGTCCCCTTTTATAAGGAGCAGTGTCGGCGGGGGTGGCAGAGGTGGCATCCACCCGGAGTGACTGTCGGAGGCTAAACCTCAGGTAGGAAGCCAGGGTGGGGGCTTGGAACACCTGTTCTTTGCATCAGGATGATCGGTGCCTCTGCTGTTGAGGGAACTCGGGAGGTTGAGAGTGGAGGTGGCTGCTCTCTCAGAATTGAGAAGACCAAGACCTGGCAGCAGCTCAATCAGTGTAGGTGGCTACACCTACTGGTTGGGCTGCAGCGAGGGTCACCATCTCCATGGAGTAGCCATGGCCATCTCCAGCAGACTCCAGCCCTCAGCAGGAGAGGTTACTCCAGTCGATGTGCATATAATGGTAATGAGACTGAAGCTAGCATTTGGCTTCATATCTCTTATTGCTGTGTACGCTCTTACCAATGTTTATAAATTTGGCATGAAAGAGATGTTCTACGCCAAACTAGCATTTATGTCAGTCAGGTGTCTTATTCTGGGTGACCTCTGGCTGTGATCAAACTGGTTATGAGATGTCTGTCGGTTCTCATGGTTCGGGAACTGATGCCGGTAGCAAGAATAGCCTCCTTTTCTAGGAGTTTGCTAGATCCCAGAAATTGAGGATAGCTCCTGGTACCAGCACCCAGACACACATCACTGGACATGGTACAGTGATGCGGGTAATGTAGCCAAGGAAATCGACCACATACTCGTTAGCACTCGTTGGAGGATCCTCCAGAATTGCAGGGTGTATAGGAGTGCCAAGGTTTGTGGTACTGACCATATATTGGTTCTAACTACCCTCTGGGTCCATTTCAAAACCCCAGCAGTCCAATGAGGGTGTTTCACTAGGACAGGCTAAAGGAGGGGGAGGGTGCCTGGGGGTTTGCTGAGGCAGCCTCTGGTCATTTTGCAGCACTAGAGAATCTAACAGACCCTGTACTTCTGTGGAATACCTTCAAGTGCAAAATCCTTGATGCAGCTCAAAAAACAATTGGTGAATGCCCTAGACAAGACAGAATTTCATCTTGCAAGAGACACTGGATACCACAAGGAACAGTTTATTAGGAGGCTTGCAGAGGAGGTAGATGGCCATTTCTTAATAAACGACCTTCGTCCTGGATACCAAGCCCTGAGAAAGGTGAACTCCAAGCCCTCTTTACAGGTGACAGCAGTTTGTGTAGTAAGTGGCCAGATCGTCTCAGATCCTGTTGCGGTGCAGGAGTGCTGGGCTATTTTGCGCAGTTGTATCAGGTTGACCCACCAACAGTTAACTTGGATGTGGATAGTGCTGTGATTCCATTGCCAGACCCACCCATCAGTGAGGACCCTCCCTCCCTAACTGAAGTTAGGTGGGTGATCTCCAAGCTGAAGAGTGGTAAAGCAGCAGGTATTTGCGGCATCCCAGCTGAACTGGTGGTAAACCCAGTCAAGGTTCTCGCCCCACATCCTGAGATGTATCAGACACCACCTACCTAGACATCAGAGGCCGGCGCAATCTGGATTTACTGCTGGAAAGTCCACAATAGACTGTATCCTTGTGCTTTGAGTCACTGTAGAGCGTCGTCGTGAGTCGGGTGTGGGCTATTTGCAGCCTACATCGACCGCAAGAAGGAGTTCGATACAGTGCATTGGAAATCACTCTAGGAGATCTTGAGACTGAGAGGAATTCCAACCGTGATAATTGAACTAATAGCAAGTCTGTATACTGGTATTGAAAGTGCAGTAAAGTGTGGTGTGGGCCTGTCAAGCTTCTTTCCTGTTAGTTCAGGAGTGAGGCAAGGCTGTGTCTTTGCACCAACTCTTTTCAACACTTGCATGGACTGGATACTAGGCAGAGCTACTGTTCAAAGTCACTGTGGAGCAACTCTGGGTAATATCAAGGTTACCGACCTTGACTTTGCTGATGATGTTGCTATTCTATCTGAGTTTTTGGAATCCTTAGTGGTGGCTCTTGATGCATTTAGTATTGAAGTGAAGCCCTAGGGTCTAGAGTCTCTTGGACCAAGACCAAGATCCAGGACTTTGGGGACTTCCTAGGAGAACCTGTTCAGTCGGTACATGCTTGCAGCAAGGACAATAAAGTCCCAGAGAGCTTTACATAACTTGG
>NC_091554.1:24342845-24355345 GCF_042767895.1 Penaeus vannamei
TTGTCAACATTCTTTTTTATTTCTCCATGACTGTCTGGAAATTCTAATGGGGTCTGGGTCATTTGAAAGCTAAATAGATTGGCATATTTTACATTATGGATATTTTCATTCGCATAATAGAAGTCCATATATCATATCATGAGTTTATAGGACTGAGCATTTAGAAAAAAATAAATTCCCACTAAACTAAAAGGAAATCAAAGATCTGTATAATTGAGACTTTTTGTATTGTTATAGAGCATATGTTTTTTTTTTCAACAAGTTTGGTTAATGGATAAAGTGTGAATGTCAAACTTTGTGATTTTTCACAAACTCGATTTTTTCATAAATAACGCCGTTGTTTATTATTCAAATGATATGAAACTTGGTGTTGTTTATCAGTGTATATGTATATATATTATATTAAAAAATCGCAAAAATCCGATCATATTTGACGAACTTCGTTCTCGAGTGCAACGGCCCCCTTAAGGGGACCGTCCCTGGCCATAGGGGGGTCGGGGAACCTGAATTTTGTTTTTGGTTCTAACGAATTGTTACATGTCTGAGGAAACTGCCCTTCGATTGTGAGACTCCATCTCGAATTATTTCTTGGTGTAGCAAGGACATAAGCAACATGGGGTGCAAGTGCATTTTCGCTCATTTGAGGTAAATGGCCTTTACACTCGTTCCGACCATTCATTCGGCTTATGATAGAGTAATTACATGTTGATATCAGTTCAAATAATGATTGTTACGCCTTATGTCAATTCATGAATGATACAATATAAATTATTCTTTTTATTTGTTTATTTATTTTATTATTATTATTATTATTATTATTATTATTATTATTATTATTATTATTATTTTAGTTTGCTTTTGTAGGCGTACATGGCTGTTTGAGTAGGCCTACATGCAAAACACGTACTGCATTGAAACCTCAGGGTTGTATAATATTGTTTAGCTATCGATTACCATGTCTTCATATCAAATCTGTAATTGTGTGCAGGCGCGCGCGCGAGCATGTGTGTATGTTTGTGTGTGAGCTCGTGCAAAAGTGTATATTTAATGAGAGTACGCCCACGTGCACTTTTGCGTATAGGTGTGTGCCCTTATGTGCGTGCATGCGCGCGCGCGCGCGATTGTGACAATACACATATGTGCGTACGCCCGCACGCGTGTGTGCGCGCGCG
The DNA here is from genome assembly GCF_042767895.1 of Penaeus vannamei. Taxonomy (NCBI): domain Eukaryota; kingdom Metazoa; phylum Arthropoda; class Malacostraca; order Decapoda; family Penaeidae; genus Penaeus; species Penaeus vannamei. Next base: position 24,344,018 of record NC_091554.1, read on the forward strand.
AACAAGTCCAAATTGCGCGCGCGTGATCGCAGGGGTAACCATAGCATTTAAAGGACCGCATGGCGGCGCGGCGTCGCGTCGGAATGACGTCATCACTATTCCATTTTACATTTTTTGATGCTGCTCACTAACCCTTTATCCGATCTGAATGAAATAAAGACCATTAGAAAGAGCAACGTCTGGGCTTCCTATTGGACTATGTGCGCATGATATAATCGAACGAAAACTATGGAAAATAAACGATAACTTTATAAACACTTTCAAGGTCATTTACCTAAAATCATTCGACATATGTATAAGTGTGAGTGCGTGTTAGTGTGCACGTGTGTACACGTGTATTTGTGTTTAAGCGCATACGCTCGTGCGCGTTTTTGCTGGAGGGTGATGTAGAATATGAATTACGGCTGAAGACAGAAGTGCGAGTTCAGACATGTGCCACACACACATGTGCACATGTGTGTATGTGCACTTCTGTATGTGTTCGTGTGTGTGTGCGACTATGATTGTTCGCGCGAGCATGAGTGCGCGAGCGCGCGCGTTTGAATTGTAGTGGACGTGAGGTACCCCCACTAAGCAGGAGTCCAGACTAGGCGAGTCCCCCCTTCTCTAGCTAGCACCAGCACCATCTGTGGGGATCGGCGGTAGCCAGCTGCAGTTTTGCGTCCCTGGAGCCTTTTTATTTTTCGTATTTTTATGTTCTATTTCTTTTATCTTTTTCTCACGGCCTCTAGTTTTATTTTAATTTCTTTTAATTATGTAAAGTAAACTTCTTTTATTTTCATTCATTTTTATTATTTACACATTTTTTAAGAGCCTATATAAAGAGCCTGTTTATGCTAGACTCTCTCTTGGGTTGTTGGCTCGGCAGTTCAGTGCTGCTCACGGAGCGCCCGGCCTCACTGGACGTCTCCTGTTTTGTTGTTTGTTTCTTCGAAGTCCTACAAGAGAGAAAGATAAGTATATTCCTGTTTTGTAAGAGGCCAGTTAGGATGTGTCATATGCATTGTAACTTTTGTGAATATACAGACTGAGGGGATCTCAGGTTTTCCTTTTTATACTTTGGTTTTGTTCTATCCTTGGTTTGTTTATTTTACTTTTTATCTGGTTTTAAAAGGAGAATGGACACAGTTGATAATGAAGATAATGTAATGTTTTTATTTTACTCACGAGGTTAAAGGGCTTCAGGGTTGTGACGAACGGGTCATGCTCCCCTGTTCGTAAGTTGCACTCTGCAAGACCCGCGTTGTAGTTTGAAAGTGACTCAGCTGGGAGGGGATAACACTACAACGTAAAATGGTGGCATACGCGGTGAGGATCAATTGCATGCAATTAGCAGTGCTAAAGGACTTTTAAGGGATTAATGTGTCCATGCTTCTTGATTGGGTTTTGCTCGTTTAATTTGTTTTATCATAATGGTGTTTTTAATGCTTTCTGGGCTTTTGAAATTTAATTTTAAGCAGTGTTTTGTGTATTTTTACTTTGCATTCTTGAGTTTCTAGCTGATTTGTGTTTTTATTAAATGTTTCTACACTATTTAGTGTTGGAAAAGGGTTGCACTTTGTGAGAATTCAACATACGAAGTGTATAATGACCTGTGTGCCCAAGTGCTAATTCTTAAGGTGTTTAAACCACCAGTGTCTGATTGCGCAGTTTCAAATCGAGTGATTTGAATGCTCGGTTGCATAAAGTAATTGTAAATGTGATCAGTGATAGTGCTTGTGCTTAATGCAATTTCATGTTATGTGATCGTGTTTTCATAACCGCCAAGTACGCGTATACTATAGGCAGTCTGTCCATCATAACCAGTGATAAGTGCTCTGTTAAAGTTAGGTTGTGATTTAAAGTACGTGCATATTTGAATTTAACTTTGTGCTGACGGTAAGATGTAATCAGTGTTCATAATTAAATGTTAAATTGTGCTTTATGTGCTTATCGTGCTTTGTGCTTTATGTGCTTACCGTGCTTTGTGCTTTATGTGCTTACCGTGCTTTGTGCTTTATGTGCTTACCGTGCTTTGTGCTTTATGTGCTTACCGTGCTTTGTGCTTTATGTGCTTACCGTGCTTTGTGCTTTGTGTGTTTAACGTGCTATGTGCTTTGTGTGTTTAACGTGCTATGTGCTTTGTGTGTTTAACGTGCTATGTGCTTTGTGTGTTTAACGTGCTATGTGCTTTGTGTGTTTAACGTGCTATGTGCTTTGTGTGTTTAACGTGCTATGTGCTTTGTGTGTTTAACGTGCTATGTGCTTTGTGTGTTTAACGTGCTATGTGCTTTGTGTGTTTAACGTGCTATGTGCTTTGTGTGTTTAACGTGCTATGTGCTTTGTGTGTTTAACGTGCTTTTAGTGTTTCGTGCGTTTAACGTGCTTTTAGTGTTTCGTGCGTTTAACGTGCTTTTAGTGTTTCGTGCGTTTAACGTGCTTTTAGTGTTTCGTGCGTTTAACGTGCTTTTAGTGCTTCGCGTAAAGTGCTCTCGTACTGTATACCGTGATTGTGAATTGTGGAAACGCCCAGTGGTAATTAACAATCGTGCCTACAAGGACAGTTCGTGACTACGGTAACTAACATAGTGATACTGCAAGTGCGCAACATTTTAAGGTGGTGCTTGTCTGAGGTGCCGGAGGTGATAAGCGATAAATAACACGCATATCTTTGCATTTTAGCCATTACTCGCCAAGATGGTAAGAGGAAGAGGTGATAAGAGGGAGTCGCCGCAGGAGGAACAGCTGGAGCAGCAACAGCAGCAAGAAGAGCCTGTTGGTGCCACCGGATTGGAGCGGGCATCAATGCATCAGGAGATCACTATGTATGATGAATTGATGAGGAGGCTAGATCACGTGACTCTGAAGTTGCGGGAATATAAGACCAAGAACCAGGAACTCGAAGCTCGTCTGAGGGCGGCTGAAGATCGTGATCGTCCTGCAGCCTCGCCGCCACCGCCTGCTCCTCTCCCCATCTTTAACGTGGTTGTGGATAAGGAATCCATACCACCTTTCCGAGGAGATACACCTGCCGCGCAACCTCTCCGTCGCAACCAGGAAGTGGAGGCCTGGATAAGACACATTGAAAATGTGGCGAAACCAGCAACAGACGCAACCTTCACCTCGGCTGCGCGAGCATCTTGCAAGGGACCGGCAGACCTTATCGTAAACTCCCCTATGTTCGATGGTATTCGTGAGTGGGCCATTTTCAAGACCCTGTTAAGGAGGAAATTTCGCGGCACTTGCTCCTCAACAGATTTCTTCACGATCCTGAACGAGTGCAGGATGACCACCACACAGGGACCACAAGATTTCTTTCAACAGCTAGAGGGGATCGTTTACCAGGGAGTGCGGGATTATCCTGATGTTGGGAATCCTGAGCCCCTTTTGAAGAGGCTCTTCCTGCAAGGACTTCCGCTCTGGCTCCGTGAATACCTTGCCATTATCGATGAGCTGCCTCTGGATCGACTGGTGGAAACGGCGCAGCGGATCTGGAATACTCGTACAGGTGTTGCAAGGACGGAGCCACTAGCCGATCGCCATCCTCCTCGACCTCTTCGAGCTGTAGCCCCTGTAGAAGAGCCGCCCGAACATCGCAGAACTCGCTGGTGCTCATACCATCGAACATCGCGCCATGACAACACAGAGTGCCGCTATCGCCCGCGTCGTCTTGCCTGTTTTCGGTTTCAGGAGGGACACCTGGTGAAGGATTGCCCCTTTCCGCCACCCTCTGACGGAAGCGCCCCTGTCGCCGGAGGAACTAGGTGGGGCCAGCCCTTGCAATACCCGAGGTCCAGTGACACGGGAGCCATCGGCCGCAATTCCCTCAACCCCCACCTGCAGCCCACGTCAAGGACGACCGATGGTGAGGCTGATGATTTCAGGCAAGATGATGAACGCCTTCATCGATACGGGCTCGGAGGCAACGCTTTTGAAGCATAGTGCGCAGACTTTGATCGCCCCTTCACGAACTTCTGAACCTCGGAGGCGGCTTCAAGGTGCCTCGGGAGCATCGCTTGCAATCACAGGTGAGCGTGATGTCATATTGCAGATTAATGATCAAAATATAGTTACTCATCGAGTCTGCATTGTTGATGGAGTTGATTTTCCAGGAGATATCTTAATTGGTATTGATCTCCTGAAGAGGCTTGACTTACGCCTCGGCTATGATTCACGAACCAATAACTCGTACCTCCGCCTTAGAGGGAAGGCATTTACAGTAAGGTATGTGAACAAGGATTCACTGGAGCTCACAGCAGTCGTGATGAAGATGAAGGGTATGTCAGTGCCAGTGCCACCTGCAAGAGCTGCGATAAGACGTTCCGTGAGTTGCCCGCCAGAAAGTGGAAGGTTTGTGCCTGTACGTGTTCCAGATGCATTAATTGGAAAACAATTGCTTGTTGAGGGACTTGGATATTCTGTGATCTTGCCACGCGAAGTTATTAAGCCCTCGTCTAAAGAAGCCGTGGTATGCGTTGTTAATCCGACACTCAATCCAGTCAAGCTGAGAAATGGAACGCACCTGGTCGAATTTCATGAGGTTGAGGAAATGTGTGACACACCTGAAGCACCTGGCAATGTTGCATCCATTGCAGACACTCCTGTGGCAGCCGAACCTACAAGTGCCTTGGAAAAGATTTCTCTTTTCAGGTGATAAGTTTGCTATTGGGGAAGTTCCAGACATTGTACATGAGATCCCAACACAAGAGAAGCATCCTTTGTGTCAGCGTCAGTGGCGTCTTCCTGAAGCAGCTAAAAGGCACATTCGTGAGGAGTGTGAACAAATGCTCAAGGCCGGAGTGATTGAACCTTCTTCATCCCCGTGGCTGTCACCTGTAGTCCTTGTGAAGAAAAAGGATGGCACATTGAGGTTCTGTGTGGACTACAGGAACCTGAATTCTGTTACTATAGCTGACAGCTACCCACTACCCCGGATGGATGAACTTCTGGATGAACTAGGAGGAACTAGTGTATTCACTTTACTGGACTCTCGCTCCGCTTACTGGTCCATCCCGGTGAAGCCTGAAGATCGTCCAAAAACCGCATTTTCAGATGGACATCGGCTATACCAGTTCCGTCGCATGCCATTTGGACTATGTACAGCTCCATCTACATTCCGAAGGACAGTCAACCTTGTTTTGTCACCTGTTCTAGGTAAGCACACCATTGCATATTTGGATGATATAGTTGTGCATAGTGCCACTTTTGAGGAACACATTAAACACCTTAACAAGACTCTGCTACTGTTGGATAAGGCAGGGTTTAAATTAAATCTGGAAAAATGTGATTTTGCCATGAGTAATTTCAGATTTCTTGGCTACCGCGTCACTCCACAGGGTTTCCTGCCAGACCCTGAGAAGGTGAAATCCATTGAAGAAATGCTGCCTCCTAAGAATCAGAAAGGGGTACGCAGATTCCTTGGTGCTGCTGGATTTTTTAGGAAATTTGTACCGAAATATGCAAAGATTGCAGCACCCCTCACCAGACTAACCAGAAAGGATGTGCGGTTTGTGTGGGGACCAGACCAAAGGGATGCTTTTATTAAACTGAAAGATCTTCTAATAACTGCTCCAGTTTTAGCCAAACCTGACTTTGAGAAAATTTTTGAATTGCATACAGATGCATCACAGGTAGCTATAGGTGCATGTCTTATGCAGACTGATGACCAAAATGAGCTTCATCCTATAGCCTACTTCAGCCGCAAACTACGTGGTGCAGAAACCAGGTATAGTGCCACCGACCTTGAAGCACTTGCAGTTGTGGAAAGCGTGAGGCATTTTGATGCTTACCTTTATGGACGACGCTTCACGGTGCTTACTGATCATCGTCCCCTCACATATGTATTCTCTAGAAGAACTAAAAGTCCACGCATGAGCCGCTGGAGTGCAGAACTGGCAGACCATAACTTCCAGATTAAATATAAGCAGGGTCGAATCAATTATGTCCCTGATATGCTCTCACGTGATGTTGCACCCATATCCCTTTCTTCTCCAGATCCTTATGCAATGAGGGTTGAGCAACTAAAGGACCCCTTGTTGCACGAAATTGTAATGTTCTTGGAAGAAAGAGCGGTGCCCCAGCAACGACCGCCATTGCCCCTGGACGAGTTTGAACTAAGAAATGGAGTCCTGTATAGATTAAGGGATCTCCCAGAACGAATTGTCGAGCAGCTCGTTGTGCCAAGGACTCTACATAAGGATGCAATAAAAATTGCTCATGCATCCCCTATTGCAGCACATCATGGCATTTACCGTACTTACAATAAGCTACGTGATTTGTTCTACTTCCCTAACATGCTGGGAGAGACTTGTAAGTACGTATCGTCCTGTAAAACTTGTCAGAAGAGGAAGGGCATAGGTAGGCGTGCCCCTTTGCAGCATGCACCTGAAGCTGTGCATCCCATGGAGCGTGTCAGTGCTGATTTGGTGGACTTGCACAGCTCTTCGAGTGGGAATCGCTATGTCCTGGTAATGGTAGATCAGTTGACAAGGTACCTACAGCTCGTACCTTTACCCAACAAGGAAGCAGAGACAGTAGTAAGAGCTATAATTGATCATTTCATTACTCTATTTGGTCCACCACGATTGCTTCAGATTGACGGCGGTCTTGAATTTAATAATGCCCTCTTTCGCAGTGTATGTGAGGACCTGACCGTTCAAACTCACGTTACAACCGCTTTCCATCCACAGGCAAACGGTCTTGTAGAAAGAAAGAATCGGGTTGTAAAAGATGCTCTTGCAACATTGGTAGAAGACCAACCCCTAGACTGGGATCGGTACATACCCCAGGTACGTTTTGCCATAAATTCTGCCATCCACAGGGCTATCGGAGATCAGCCCCTTTACTTGCTGACAGGCCAGCCAGGCCATTTCCCGGTTGGTTTGAGCAACCATGTTACAGCAGGAGAAGATGCTCATTGCAAGCTACGTGAGGCCTTGGATGTTGCGAGGAAAGCAGCGCAGGAAGCATCCCGTAAGGCTCGACAGGAATACGCAGCATATCACAACCGTAACCTGAGGCCGCCCTGGTCCTTAGAAGCTGGGTCCCTGGTCCTCTACAAGATAAAGACTACGCAAACAGGACCTGATCGTGCTTTAGGGCCCTTGTGGCAAGGCCCTGCGAAGGTCGTGAAGAAGTTGGGCCCTGTTAATTACGTCGTTCAGGACCTGTCTCCCCCGTTTTCGGAGCGTAACTGCCACGCTAACCAGCTGCGCCCATTTAAGCTGGAGGAAGAGCTGACGTTCCCAGATGCGTCACCATACCATGACCCTGATTATGTCGACCCATGGTTACCTGACGACGCGGAGCCAGGTGCAACGATGTTGCTTTCAGCAATACGTCCATCCCAACATGCACCTCAGTCGTGGTAAGACTGGGTATGGTAAGGTATCATCACTTCACCATCAGAAATTCACATTTATTACATCCTTCCCTGCAGACCACAGCAATACTCTACTTCGTGTGGGCTCTCGAGCGAGACTGACGTTGCTCGCACGACGAACTCTGCTCGCCCATACCTGGAACTACCGGAGTGCCCAGGACCACCGCTTCTGTAGTTAGCTGGCCTGAGATCCCACTTTATTTTTGTAAAGTTATTTTTATGTTTTGTATTTGTAATTTTTATTTGTTTGTAATGCTTTTATTGTTTTAGAGGGAGCAGGCAGCGTTTCTTTTATTTAATTTTATTTCCTTCAGTTGTAAGCTTTCGTTTAAAGTATAGTTTTAAGTTGGTTTTAGTTTAAGGCATTACTTTTAAGTCTTTAATTTTAAGTTTCATTTAGATTAAGGGTTTTTCAAGTTTTAGTTTTTAAGGTTTAGGTTTATTTAGTTTTAAGGGTTATTTTAAGTTCCTTTCCTGGTTTTCGTTCTTAGGTTTGTTTGTTTTTTCTTTTATTTTTTTAGGAGGTCATGATCCCTCTCTCTGTATATTCCTGGGGTTTGCAATCATGTACTCGCCTGCCGTCTCTTGCAAAGGATGAATATACTAATCCTCTCTCCTTTCAGATCTGACTGATTTTTTATGGTACTTTGACTCGCTAGTCTGTCGACAGTTCGAGTTCCCCTCGACCTGAGCGCCCAGCACAGCCAGCAACCTCCCTTTGACGTCATGGCTGCCAGTCTGAGGTCGGCACACGCCCGGCGACCCGTAGGCCTGGCTAGGGAGGCCTTGTGACCTGGCTCTCCACCTGGCGGAGCCTCTCGCTCAGCTGTGCTGGCCGCTCGGTGGGCGAGGGAGGGGTTGTAGTGGACGTGAGGTACCCCCACTAAGCAGGAGTCCAGACTAGGCGAGTCCCCCCTTCTCTAGCTAGCACCAGCACCATCTGTGGGGATCGGCGGTAGCCAGCTGCAGTTTTGCGTCCCTGGAGCCTTTTTATTTTTCGTATTTTTATGTTCTATTTCTTTTATCTTTTTCTCACGGCCTCTAGTTTTATTTTAATTTCTTTTAATTATGTAAAGTAAACTTCTTTTATTTTCATTCATTTTTATTATTTACACATTTTTTAAGAGCCTATATAAAGAGCCTGTTTATGCTAGACTCTCTCTTGGGTTGTTGGCTCGGCAGTTCAGTGCTGCTCACGGAGCGCCCGGCCTCACTGGACGTCTCCTGTTTTGTTGTTTGTTTCTTCGAAGTCCTACAAGAGAGAAAGATAAGTATATTCCTGTTTTGTAAGAGGCCAGTTAGGATGTGTCATATGCATTGTAACTTTTGTGAATATACAGACTGAGGGGATCTCAGGTTTTCCTTTTTAAACTTTGGTTTTGTTCTATCCTTGGTTTGTTTATTTTACTTTTTATCTGGTTTTAAAAGGAGAATGGACACAGTTGATAATGAAGATAATGTAATGTTTTTATTTTACTCACGGGGTTAAAGGGCTTCAGGGTTGTGACGAACGGGTCATGCTGCAGTACACGCCAGCTACCACCCTTTTGAAAGCAGCTACCCTGTTCGTAAGTTGCACTCTGCAAGACCCATGTTGTAGTTTGAAAGTGACTCAGCTGGGAGGGGATAACACTACAGAATGAATGAGTGCGCGCACATGTGTGTATATCCGCGCCCGCGCATGTGCGTGCGCGCTATTAGTTGGAGTGTGATATAATGAGTAGAGGACCACTGGAAGCACGGCCAACAAGTTGTGACATGCGCGCGCGTGATCGCAGGGCTAGCCACAGCATTTAGTAGGCCGCATGGCGGCGTCGGTTAGGGATTTTTTCGTCATATTGTTTTACATTTTTTCATGCTGTTCATTAATCACTTATCCGATCTGAATGAAATAAACACAAAAGAAAGAGCAATGTCTGAGCTTCCTTTTGGTCTACATAAACGCACTTGCGCGCGAATATGTGCGCGCGCGCGCATGTCACAACTTGTTGGCCATGCTTCCAGTGGTCCTCTACCCTTCATATCACAATACACATATGTGCGTGCGCCCCTGTTTGTTAGAGTGTGAGGTGAAGCTTAGAGGACGGCTGAAGGCAGGCGAACACGTTCAAACTTGATCGCAGGGATTGCCACAGCATTTAGTAGGCCGCATGGCGGCGTCGGTTGGGGAGTTTTTCGTCATACTGTTTTACATTTTTTTATGTTGTTCATTAATCACTTATCCGATCTGAATGAAAAAAAAAGAAAAAAAAGAAAGAACAATGTCTGGGCTTCCTTTTGGTCTATAGGCACAAACTATAATAAGACGAAAAAATATAGAAAATGAACAAAATCTTTCTAAACATTTTCAAGGTCATTTATTTGTTTATTCATTTTTTTAAGCTTTGGTACCTACCACACTTCACAGTTTGTGTCCGATATCATGGATCTTTTCCCCCACGAAAGAACGTTTGAATGTGCAGAGAATAACGAATGGGATTTTGTAAAATATAATTTTTTTTTTTTTTACGAAATTTTAAAACCCCGATTTTTTTTTTTTTTTTTTTTTTTTTTTTTTTTTTTTTTTTTTTGCTGATTATATTACATGCGATAATTCGGAAACTAAACGGAATTTCCAAAATCGAATTCGTTGTTCTCTTTGTATGACCAAGAGGTTTTCTCAACAGGAAGCACATAGAAAACGGATGATAATTGTGAGACTTGGTAGGTACCGAAGTGACCTATCTATCAAAAATCGATTTTTTAATAGCGCTTATATTCCCTCCGGCCAAAAAAAAAAAAAAAAAAAAAATGGTCAAAAGATGGGCAATGAAGTACTCTTTCATCCTACCAAAATCCATGAAAATCTGTATGACCGTTTTCTATTTTTAAACAAAAATCGAAAATTGGCGATTTTTCAGGGACGGTCCGGTCCCCTTAAGCACTCGTTTTATTTCTTCTGTTGTGATGTTATGTATCGCGTTTGCTCCTACCGCGGCTGTTATTTTGAGTTGCATAGATCCCACTTATGATTTCATTCTTGTTATAAGTCACTTCTTCGTCTGGTTTCTTTATTGCATACATTTGGTTTCTATTTTGGCATTAAAATCTCCCATAATTATTGTGAAATGGGTTTTTACTCTCTCGCTGGCTATATAAACATCTTCAAAGAAGCTCTCTGTTTCTTCATCACTGTGGCTGCAAACTGGAGCATAGACTTGAACAATCTTGAATTTGTAGCTATTGTTTAGTTTTATTGTTACTGAAGCAACTCTTTCGCTTACACAGTAGAATTCCACGATGCTCTTTTCTAAGCGTTTGTGAACTAAGAAATCTGTTATTCCTGTTTGCTACCCTGTTTTGCTACCCTGTCCTACAACATCCCAACTAATGCTGGTCAGCCGGATTCAGTTCTCAGTTCGCACGGGCCTTCACACTACACTAGGGTATACTTCCGTGAGCATGGGCTTGAGTATCAGAGGTGCATATGCGATTATATTTCATACATTGATTTCATTTATGCGTATGTATACCTAATGCAGACATTGTTGTTCATCCTCACAAAACTTTTGTGTATATGTACATGCAAGCATATTTACACATGTTCCGATGCATATGGATATGCATACATACTCCTACGTTATACACAGCAATACACATGCCCCTGCATACACATACATGTACCTCCATGCGCATACATATGTCTATACGCACCTACATATAAGCGAATCTTTACATATCTTCTACAAGTAAATGTGAATATACACACACACACACATATATACACATTCATACATACACACATACACACACACACACACACACATATACACATACATACACACACACACACACACACACACACACACACACACACACACACACACACACACACACACACACACACACACACACACACACATATATATATATATACATATATATATATACATATATATATATATATATACGTATATATATATGTATAT
>NC_091554.1:24408170-24410670 GCF_042767895.1 Penaeus vannamei
TGGTCTTTGTTAGTTCAACCAATTCTATCTTGTCCCTATTTGACGATACTTTCATGTCTCTACGTTTTTGCATAAGCTGTTTAGTTTCTACCGAGAGCTTGCTGGAGCTTCGATTGTCGTTCTTTCCGCCTACTTCAAGTGCAGCTTCTTTTATTATGTCATTGAACTGTTTATTGATTTGGTCGATGTTGAGATCGTCGCGGAGGAGTGAATATCTGTTTTGGATGTTAAGGCTAAATTCTGTTGCTCTGATCCTCAAGTTAGCCAAGTTTGGCTGTGGTTTACTCATTAGTTTGTTCCTTTCCCTTCTGAGATGTATTTTAATTTCGCCTCTCACCATTCTATGGTCGCTGCCTACATTTACTTTATTTATAACCTCTACATTTTTTATTATATCGCGCCTATTTGAAATTATGAAGTCAATTTCGTTTTTGACGTCAGAAGGCGACTTCCATGTCCACTTCCGTTCTAGTCTTTTTTTCGAAGAATGTATTCATGATACTGAGTGATCGAACCTCCGTAAATTCGACTAGCATTTGTCCCCTCTCGTTCCTAGTGCCTATTCCATGGTTCCCTACTGCGGTTTCGCCCTCTGTCTTTTTACCTATTTTGGCATTAAAATCCCCCATAATTATTGTGAAATGGGTTTTTGTTCTCTAGCTGGCTAAGTGAACATCTTCATAGAAGCTCTCTATTTCTTCATCACTGTGGCTGCAGGTTGGAGCATAGACTTGAATAATTTTTAAGTTGTACCTAGTGTTTAGTTTTATTGTTACAGAAGCCACTCTTTCGCTGACACTATAGAATTCTACAATGTTCTTTTCTAAGCGTTTGTGTATTAAGAATCCTACCCTTGATTCCTGTTTGCTACCCAGAGGTTTTCCTCTCCAATAGAGCACGTGTCCCTCATTTAATAACTTCTGCTCTTCACCTAGTCTTCTAACTTCGCAGAGTCCTACTACATCCCATTTAATGGAAGAGAGTTCCTCTAGTAAAGCTAGTAAGTCGGATTCAGTTCTCATGGTCCTTATATTGTATGTGCAAAGGTTCATCAACGTGGGGCGGCCTGTCTTTACCCGGATATTTTTAGCACCCCCTGCTCCGGAGCGATCCTGATCGCCGCCGTAACCAGGGGCTCCTTCGCCTCCGGGGAATGGGGGCCGTTCCTGAATATTTTGTCTCATGCTTGGGAGGTGGACAGCCGATTTACCTCCCACCTACTGGCTTAGGTGTATCTTGGTGGGAGGGGAGTAATTTAGCCGGAATGCCATTGATAAGTCCCCCCCAGCAGGTTTGGTCCTACCTGGAGTGGACTTAGGAGCGGCAATGCACAGCCTGCTCACTACTCCCGTGAGCTGGGCTTAATTATCAGAAGTGCATATATGTTTGATTTTAGTTTATTTATTAACTTCATTTGTGCGTATGTGCACCTGATGCAGACATATTCATTCCCGCACATGCTCTAAGTACTACGCATATGCTCATTCCCACGCATATGCATATGCAAGCATACACATTTATTCTTGTATCTATGCTTATGGATATGGATACTTATTCCTACGTTATAAATAACTACATACATGTCCATCATAGTCTGACCTAGTCATATGTTCACATCGCCTGTCCGTTTATGCGCTTGTTATATGTTATTGATAAGTGAGTGAGTATACATGAGTGTATACTCATCCGTGTATATGTAAACACCCCTTTTTGCATATCTCGCAAACCTACCTATCATTATACATATGCATGTATCTATCCCTGCATGTGCTCACGCATCCTTATATGAGCACATACATTTGCAGCATACACTAGTGCCCCCCCCCCCCCCTCCTTTACATATGTGTATATATCTGTACTTGCTTTACATATAACTACCTCTACGTACATACATACGTACTTACATACATACATATACTTAATTATTTATCCACCTTCCTACATCCTGCCCACACCTATATACGTATACCTTTACGTATACACATATAAATACCTACATATGTCTACCTATACATTCACCCACGCATACACATAAACACGCACATTATACATACCTATATACACATACACATATATACATGCTTATATACACATGTAAATGTACACATTCATGCATGAATATATACACCATATGTGCAAATTTGCATATTTACGCCTTTAAACCCATGTATACCCTCATGTATAAGCACGGAACATACCCATATATAATGTACTCTATCACCAAGCTATATGGAACCTTATAGCCTTACGTAGACAACAGCATCATACATACCCATGTATCCGCACATGAATTTAAACTCGCCTACACTCATATGAACCTGTACACATATATACGCATGTACATGCGCATATATGCACCTGCGCACTTTCGTGCCTACGCGCTCATACTCGCGCACGAACGTATGAACAGTCTGCATAGGCGCACACACGCACTCCATTATAATGAGCCCATGCATTATAATGTCCTTAAATTGTAGTGTTGCAGCAGAGGAATTGAGGG
>NC_091554.1:24424852-24427352 GCF_042767895.1 Penaeus vannamei
AATGAAATTAATAAAAAAATCAACAAAAACAACATACAGTAATGATAATAACAATAATGATAATGCTAATAATACCAATGATAATGATGATGGTGATGATAATGCTAATAATAATGATTACAATAGTAATAATGTAATGGTAATTATGATGATAATAGAAACAACAATCGCAATAATAATAATAATAACAACAATAATGAATATAATGATAATATTAACAATAGTAACAAGAACAAAAACAACAGTAATAATGATAATAATAATGATGAGTAAATGAGAGAGTAGAAGTTAAGGAGAGAAAGACAATGGATGAACGAGAACGAAAGAGAGAATGGAAAAGACAGGGAAGATGGCAAGATAAAAAGGAATGAAGTGTTACCTCAGACAAAAAAAAAAAAAAAAAAAAAAATAGAGTGAGAGTCGAGGTAACGAAACAGTGGATAAATAAAATCGACAATTGAAAAAATAGGGACAAAGGAAAAATGCAGAGGTAAACAAAAATAAAGTAGAGCGAGGATAAAAAGGATTATAAACAAAGCTTGGAATCTGAATAAAAGCATACACATTGTATATATATTGCTTCCAACAACCAGAAGCTATAACTTAGGAGCACAGTGTGATACCGCAAAGCCTAAAAACGCTTCAATGCACAAACATACGCACATGGGCTAAACAAAAAATAAACCAACACGCATGCTTTCACAAACGGAAAATCTTAAACACACACACACACACACACACGCGTAATACAAGCAGGCTTTGATATAAAAAACAGTGATGTCGATGGTGAGAAATGTAGCAATGACGACAATAACAATAACAAAAATGACAATATAATCACGAAATCAGCCTTGCTAATCTAATGGACGATAAGGATACTACCACTATTGTAATAGTAATGATAAAGATGATAATAGCGATAATACTCATGATTATGATAATGATAATATCATTAGTATCAAAGAACTCATGATAATACTATTAATGAAAAAATGCATATATGAATATTATGTTCATTGTTATTATTATTATTGTCATTATCACTATTTCTGCTATTGTTGTTGTTATTGTTATATTTGATATCATCTATGTTATTGTTGTTTTTATTACTATTATCAATAGTATCATTGCTACTATTATCATCATCCTTTTGATTATTTTATCATTACTATCATTATTAGCATTACCATCGCTATCATTATTATCATCATCATCGTTATTATTATCATTATCATTTTTAGTTTTGTTATTATAGTAATTAGCAATATTATTTATTATTATTGTTGTTACTGTTATGAACATCAGTATTATCATTATCATCTTTCCTATTATTCAATTTTTGTTTATTATCATTATCAATATCATTATTATAACTATAGTTATTATCATTATCATTATTGTTTATATTATTACTATCTACATCAGTCTTAATATTATATTATCATTATTTTTTCATCATCATTATAACCATTATCGTTTTCATTATTATCTGGAATTATCATCATGGAGTTATTATATTCAATGTCCTTTTTATCGTCATCATTGTTGTCTTTATTGTCATTGTTATCTTTACTACTGCTACTGCTTTTATCATTATTATCATTTTTGTTTTTATTGTTATCATCATTATCTTTATTATTATCATTATTTACATCATTATGATTATCATTTATGCTATCATTATCATTATTGCATTATTTCTATTATCATCATTACTCGTTATTATTACTGTTATCATGATTATTATTATCATTTTAGTATTAGTAGTAGTATTGTTGTTATTGTTCCTTTTATTATCATTATCATTACTATTGTTATCATTTTTATTATCATTATTTTTAACATCATTTTCATCATAATTATTATAATCATTATAATTTTCCTATTATTATTATTATCGTTAGCATCATCATAACTAATATTGCTACTGTTTCTGTCATTATGTTTCATTTATTATTACTTTTATATTTTTTATTGTTAATAATCATAATAATTATTATTGTTATTTTTATTATTGTTATCATTATTATTATTACTATTAATATGGTCATTACTATTATCACTGTACTGATATGCAGCTATGTTATTATCAATATTATTACTACTTTTACTGTTATTATCATTGTTATCATTATCAGTAATTTTCATCATTATCATGGTCATGAACATTGCTTCGCTTCCGTTAGCCTGTCCTCACCTGCCTGTGTCCAGCGCGTTGCCTTTCCTCTCTCTCGTATATTCTTTCCTCTCTCCTTCCCTCCAGACCTGAAGATGGAATCCACGAGGATTTCGAAATTGTCTCAATTTCAAAAAAAGACATTTTGTGCATTATGCTCTTTTTTACCATTGTATCAACACGGAAGAGTTTTTCCATGCAATTTTCACTGTCATTAGCATAAACATCGTAGTAGTAGTATCGTTCATCATATTGATAATGATGGTGTTTACATGATATAAATTAACTAATATAACTGTTCACATGCGATTACACCAAAAGTAC